>NW_027115338.1:1057465-1058486 GCF_000696795.3 Halyomorpha halys | reverse complement strand
ATCATAATATCTATTCAGGCGTTTTTAGTTTATTATAATTAATTGAAGACCATCAAGTTCGGCGTTCATACTGCTGCTGTAGATATCGTCAGCGTAAGCGGCGACCGTTGCCTTCTTGTAGTTCTTGCCAACCACATCAGCAGTATAAATTGAAAACAAGACTGGCGAAAGGACTGCTCATTGAGGCACTCCGCAAGTCAGTGGGATAGACGAATTCTTTCGTCAGGGCATGCGCTTATGAGAAATTCAGTTTGCTAGAACGTTCTATGTCAATTATTTATGGTTCCGTACACATCATGTGAAGTTTTTAATGAAACTGTATTCTCCGGATACTATCACAAACGCTCTCTGGAAAAAGTTTTATTGAAATTCTAGAGCTAGTTTATGATCGTTGAATTAGTATTGCAAGAATTTGGAAGTGATCACAGTCCAAAAAATAGATGTCTACAAAATAATTAAAACCACTTGAAAAAGTCATTTTATTCAAATTAACTGTTTATAACATTTTTGTATGGTTTAAATTAACAATTTATAGTAAAGAATTACAATTTGGACAGACATCAACTCTGCTTTGTTTTTGATGTTATTGAATAGCTATGTATCAGTTCCGACAGGTCACGTGAAAGAAATTTAAAAAGGAAAAACAGGGCAATAAATGATGCAGGAAAAGACACAGAATATACTGGTTTATTCTCTCTCACAATCCTCTCCAAATATAAATATATTATAGCATATATTTACACCGGAAGATAAGTATTAAGACACATATTCGTTGTCATACCTTAACTTATCTGCACAAACTTATTCCATATTTTTAACAAAAACCAGGAAGTTTTTTCACTATATCTCTAAAAATAACTTTGAAGACGATCTAAAATTATGTTTAAAATAAATGTTTCTAGACTAAAATTATTATTTTTTTTTTTGTATAGTTACTCCTTAAAGTTTTTAGTTCTTATAGTTAAAACATACAAAAGGAGAGAGTGTCTAATTAGGTCTGTTGAGCCTGCAAAACCAAAAA
>NW_027115338.1:1046785-1056020 GCF_000696795.3 Halyomorpha halys | reverse complement strand
CTAGAAGGATTATTAGGTAGTGAAGGAGAAGCCAGGTTAGAAACGAGTTGGTTTGGGTGGTTGAGAAGTTAATTATGGAAGGATTGGTATCTGGTTCTGGCCAATAACCTGGAGTTTAAATTTTATTTTAACATCCAGCCTATCGAAAATTGTAAAGCCACTGAATTTTATTATCTTTCAATACAATAATCTATATATCTGTTACACTACAGATGAGCGGATACATGAACCGTTTTATTATAATAAGGGTAAGCGATAAGACTGAAGAATTGAATAAATGCATCTCGAAAATCGCTAGAATCTAGTATAATTACAGTTATCACCTGTTATATTTATTATCTCAGGTGGCACAATTTTGCCTCTTTGTTTGGAGGAAAATTTGCAAATTAAATGAAAAAATATGAAAAATATAATTTTTTTTTCAATTATTACTACATGATCATACATCGCAGTAACCATGAAAATATTTTTTTATTATTCCTAATTATTTGTTCCAAATTTCTGATGAATGTATTGATTAACTATGATGGGTCTGTGGTTAATTGTATTATAGGCGAGTATATTTTATGTCACGCCTTCCATCGAAGATCTACGCAGCCTCAGGGTGGGAATATCAATGCTCATTTCTGGGGCCCACTACCAAATTAATATTGGCAACCCAGGTGAAAATCGAACTTTCAACGTTTTAAACCTGACGCTCTGAGAAACACAAAGTGCGCAGCTTTAACATTCTCGACTTTTATGGTTATCCAACCGATCATTTTTGTTGCCTCTAATCTTTTAAAAAGTCGGCTTGTTGTCATTAATTATTTTATAGCTATCTGTAATATCATGTACAATTATGGTCATTAAAAGTTGCCATACTATTTTAATTAGCGTGTTTCGAAAAACGTTAAAGGATAGTAAGCGAAAACAAAAATAATACACTCATGGTTACTTCAATGCCCATTAGACACCTATATATAATTTTTTAGAGAAATGATTAAATCAAAAACAATATACTCTCTAGTATAATATCTATACATATATATGATATATATGTTTTAATCTATATTTTGTTTCAAATAAGATAAAAATAAGTTTCGCCGATTTCTATGATGCATTTTAAATTAATATCATAATATCTATTCAGGCGTTTTTAGTTTATTGTAATTAATTGAAGACCATCAAGTTTCTTTAAAAATGTTCATTATATAGAATGTAAATCAATGAGTTCCACATTGAATAAATACTACCAAAACAATGGAATATTAATTCCAAACATTTTATAATGAATGATTGGTTGAAGTGAGGCGTTGAGGATCAGAGTGGACTATCCCACAATGTGAAATACAATATAGAGAATTTATTTCATGAATATAAAACTAATACATTGTTAAATCTGTGGTTAATCGTGTTGTATCTAGGCGTGTATGCATTAATTTTTAGCAAAAAATGGAAAGTATGTTTTTTCCAATATTCTATCTATAGGGCTTTTCTCAATATTATGGCAGGCTGGTTGGTCCATCAGAGTTCTTAATGCCAGAATTCTTACTCTGCAATATTATTTCCGAACCTTATTGACTCATTTTGAAAAATTAGGTGTAAAATAATGTAACGACCATATTACAAGAAATTAGATAGTTATTAGAAGACTAGATAGATTTTCTTAGACTATCATTTTATCTATCTTTGTGATTGTCCGTAAGGCTGGCTACTGCTGTAGCAAAACGCTTACAAACAAAAATTAGTTATTATTTTCCACCCCATTTGGTTACACTGACTGATAAAATTCAGTGCTCTATGTTTTTATATATTCATTTTTTTTTTTAATCAGGAGGATATTGTTTGAATTATTTTTAAAAAACGAAAAACAGTCCACAGAATTCTATATAATTTCAGTGATCTTTCCCAGATTAAAATCATTATTTCGATTAAAACTTCATTATTTTTAAACATTACTTTCATATTTTATGTTAGTTCAATTACTCATTACTTACATTTTCTTCCACAACTTTCATGGTGTTTATTTGTTAATTTACATGAACAATATCCGTTTTAAAAAAAAAAATTATCATTTATTTTGTTCATTTCTTACCTCCACAATATTACATCATATCTTATATTAATATCAACTTCCTAATTTATTGTTATGTATATTTCCAAGTTTGTTATAATTTTCTTTTTATGTATCTCTGAATTAATGCTGTCATCTCGTTTTACTTTTCAGCCCTAATGAAGGCCTGAAATTCTGGTAAAAACGTCGACACAAATAAATACGTTTCATTTATTTGTGTATCTTTGCTCAGTTTACCCCTGAACATTTTCTCATATCCATTTACGGTCAACTATTAACACCTCATTAATTTGACATTGATGTAAACTTTGTCCCTTCTTATTAGAGGTAGAATACATTGATTTCAAGTTTCAGCTTTACAGGGATTTGTCCCAAACAAAATCCAAATGTTCCTGAACTAAAGGGAGTTTTTTTATACCTCTATGTATTTACGAGCTGACTTGGAATTTTTTTTTAATTACATTTTTTCATTCACCACTCTGTTAAAAACTTTTCATTTATTTTTTCCCGAGGATTATTTTTTAGCCATACAATAGATTAGTGAAAACAACAAGGCTTACGAAAACGCAATGAATAGGCTGTTAATCTCACAGGGAATTCCCACTTTGTTCGATAAAATCCAATCTCTCCCGTCATTACCGGAAAAAAGAGGGAAAGAAAACTCCCCGAGAGAATAATTAGAAAAAGAAAATTTTCTTTTTATGTCAATAATTGTGCCCCAAGACGGATAATTGAATTCGATATGGGGGCTTTGATAAGAGAAAGCAATCATTAGACATCCCATCTCGACAATTAGAGAGTCTTATAATATCCTTTATCATCAGGGGGCACTTCAAAAGTTCAATTTATTAAGTTGACTTGAAAAGTGCTCCCTCCCTTATTTTGACCCCTTTGTCCTTATTGAAGGAATAAATGTTTCCTTTAAATTGCATAATACTGAGGAAATATAACATCCAAAAAATTAATCTTATTTAATTATCCAGTGTTTGAAGAATTTATTATAGTTTATTTATTAGAACAGAAACGAAAAAGAAACTTTATTCTTGGATTTTTTTTTGACCAAATAAGGTCTGGAAAAACTTCTAAAACAATTAGAAAAGGCAAAGTAGGAACCAAGAAACAAAAATTATAAAAATATAACAGTTTTACATTATACCGTTTACTGCCTCGCCCTGAATAAATTTAAAGGAAATTATTTACATTTTTTTTTTTTTTATGTATAATATGAAAACAATGTTACTGGTCGTATTAAATAAATTAACTTAAATGCAAAAAAAAAAAAATAATAAAATACCAAAATCAAAAGATGCTTAAGAAATATTAAGCAGAAATTTTGCCTGAAATTGAAGAGACATTTCATGAATTTAGTCTACAAAATAATCGTTTTATAATTATTTAAAAAAAAACATTTATTATTAGTTACCATTATTCTTACTTGTTCATTACCTATTGTTCTGATTTTAAATAATAAAGATATTTATTACTATTATTTATGTATAATATTCAAATTAATTAAATTTAACTTTTAATTTATTGATATATCTTGTAGTGTTAAGAGTCAGATTCCTAATATAAAAGTCGGAGGGAGAATTGAACTTTGAGAACATCTCAAAATTAATTATATTCCATTTCTAATTGAATGAGAACAATTCAAGTTTCATTTGCAAAAATATTGGATGGAAAAATGTATTAAAATTTAAAAAGAAAAAAAGGATTATCATTGTTTCGATATTGGTTTTTCATCAAAAATGTAACCATACTCTCAGAAAATGATTCTCAACACCACAGAGTTAATAGAAATTATTAAAACATTGTTTCTTTGATTCTTTTTATAATTAATTATTTAATTTATGAGATGGAGATATTTATTTTAATTATTGTCCTTCCGTTCTCTACTTTGTTGTATTTAGTAAGAACCATTCACTTTGAAAATTATATTGTATCAGGGGATTTGAACATGGTGTTATATCAAAATATATAGTGTATATTATCCTGGAAATTGCCCATAACAAAGCGCTACATTATTTACCGGGTTTAACAAGAAGGCCATAAGTCATTCTTAATATTTCTAAATATTTCCAATTCTGTGAACAAGAGTTAAAGTGGATTTCAACCATAACAACTAAACAAAAAAACAATTTATTTATTAAAAAACTATTTTTATTTTAAACCCTCTCTCTAATTTTCTTTACTTCTCTCAAAAAAAGTACATGTTATGGCAAAAAAACGTCAACTACGTTAAAAACCAAAAATTAAAATATTTCGTATTTGTATTTATTACAGTTTTTCGTCAAAAATATAGCTTAATAAATATAATGAGTTAAGATAAGGTGAATTTTTTTTCTTGGGTATTCCTCCAAAATTGTAATTAGGTTCATTTATGTATTCAGTCGTTGACAACTATATTCTTTTTAAACATCTTTATAACACGATTGCAGATTACTTCGCATTATAAACTTTCCATGGAAACATTTAAATACACAATGTCTTGTTTCCAGGATGGAAATATTAAGATTTACTAGCTAGGGCCACCGTAAAATAAATATTAATTAATTCAAGTGGGCATCAAAATCTCGGCATTTTGAACACCAGGGACTATGGACTCCCCCCCCCCTATCTTCTCGCCTATTACGTCCTCTGGTCCATTGTCTTCTGGCATATGATCGTAATAAAAAGATTATTCATCGAACGCTTGTGAATTATGACTTTTTTGTAGAAATTAGTAGAAGTTCGAATTAGGTAAAAAATCGTTTCGCGAGTTTTTATTTACTGTTTTTACTGTTGAATTTTCAATGAGGTACTAGGGGTAACTATTCTAAATTATCTTTAATTCCGAATGTGTCGCTAGGATTTTTACTGTAGGAATAGCCATTTTGAAACTATTGAGCATAAATCAGTACTAAGTTCGAATTCTTCGATTTTTTGCAAAATTGTGCTATAATTTGAAGAACTGTATCAACGGAAACATAGAAAGTATAATTCTCAAATTAATTTAAAACTTTTGCGAATTTAATTTACAATTTATACCTTTTAACTGACATTTAACCTTTTTCCATTTAGTTGTATTTTGTATTTTTCAGATAATGACATAATTTTTTTTATTGTCAGTTAAAGCTTAAACTAAAGTTGTATATGTGTTAAGAACATTTTAACATTCAATATTCGAATAAAATGCAGTTTTGCTCAATCAAAATCAAGGAAGACTTTTTTTTTTACCTCACGGATCAATCTATGTAAAGTGTTGCATTAGTGTTCACTTGAATTACGGAGCATTTAATTCTTTATGTTTTCCCAATCTAATTTAGTTATATACTGAACATGTTGCCAATTTCCCGTAGTTTAAATATTATCGGTTGGTTTTCTCACAAGGTTTAATTTTTTAGAAGTAACCAAGAAAAAAGATGACAGATTAGATTTTTTTTTTTTGCAATATTTCACGAAAATTCGTGTTCTATTCTTAAAACTATTTAAGGCAGAAAGGCCAACTTAATCTCAAACTGAAGGTAATTCAGTCCACTTCCTCAGAATTTGCACCACCATCAACTTTTTGAATGAGAAAATAAGAAAAACTTTTTATCTTTGTAGATATTGACTCGTTTAACAGTTGTTGAGTATAATCACTCCTTATGATCCAGCCAAGATTATAGAAGAAGAATTGGAGTATAGTAAAAAGCCGCTGCAGAAATCAAACTGATAGAAAGATTCCAGAGAGAAAACTAACTCATATGTGTAAGCTTCGTCGACTAGCTATTCAAATAAGTTGGTGGATGTTGGTGCATATCAAGCAGCATGACACAACTTAGTTCTGACTTATTTTCTGCTTACAACTTGTACCCCTCTGAGACCGACTCAGTTCCGGTTGTCGATATCGAGTTTTGTAAAATTTCCATTGTATTCTTGGACGAAGGCTCGGAGTCTCTTGTGCAAAAATAAACTTGTTGTAGACTCTTCTTTCAGGTTCCGAACTCGTAACTTTATTCTGTTCTTTTATACCATCGTAATATAGGGTTACGTGTGTCATCCGTACTTTGAAATAGATGTTTTCTTGGTTCAAAGTCCTTATTTAGATACTGAAAAAGTTATGAAGCCTTATTATTTTCTTGATGACTTCCATATAAATTTTGCGTATGAAAATTTAGAACTTGGAAAAATTACAAATTTCCAATCTTTGATTAGATATTATCCCCAGAAAGAATCTCAACTCACGTCAAATGATTTGTAACCATCTATTTGTAGCGCACTATTAAAAACATATTTTCTCTTAGGTCCTTTCTTTTTCAAGTAAAAATATTTCCAAACTTTTTTTTTTTTTCGCAAGTACCCGAACTTTACTAAATGTTGTCCTAGAGTTTTGGAGGTCGCAAACGTAGCTTACCACTATTCTTACTGTATCAAACAATGAAAATTATATACAATATGAATATATAACATTTTAAAATATAAAATCAAAACCCTAATTAAGTGTTTAATAAAACATTTTTTCTTCATTTATTGTTTATATTTCTACTAATACATTATGATGGTAACCAGATATTTCTTGCATCTCTTATAATATTAATTTATGTCACTGTAAAATATCTTTCCTGTGGCTTGTTCCCGGGTCATAGGTGATTTTTTTTTTTTAATATAACAATTATTGAAAAATAAGAAAACACACTTTGATTTGTTGACTTTGTGCTTATTTCCATTTTCTAATCCATTCTCGGAGTCAATATCTCCATTATTTTATTAAACTGGAATATATGATCTTGGTTGTATTCAATTTTGTCTATTCGTCAATGCACTGATATATATAATTAATTTTTTCAGTTATTTTCTCGCCTTTGTATATTAAAACCAAATATTGAATTCTATCAGTACCTCACAGAATACTGAATATTATTCATATATAACATCATTTTATTTTTGAATTATAATACGATATTTTTAATTTAGTGTAATCCAGTTCAAATATTAGATAACTAACTTAGTTTATGTACTGAATTCTCTAATTATAAGTTTTATGAACTACCCGCATTTATCAATCTGCACACACATAAATCTTATATATGAGTTGTAAATTATACCTGCATCAACGAATATGAATATCATATCAGAATTCATTGTAGATTATTCCTGAGCTAAGCAGTGATAGACTATTCCCTGTATATCCGTTATCAATTATGCTCATCCACCAGACCGTAAGGTTGGTCAGTTGAATGGATCGCAGTGGATGCGATCCATTGGTTTGCAACAGGAAATTACCTTCTAATATGTGTGGTTGATCGCATGATCGGTTAGAAAGGACTCGTGTGTAAATGGGTATGAAGATATTCTAGAAGAATTAGATCCGAGTATTAAAATTGAAAAAAAAAACATATAAAACTAATCAAAGAAATAAATTATTTTCAATGACGACACATGAATATTTAAATACCCTTTGTTGTTTATTATCCCTGTGAAGATGTTTATTATTTTCAACACTATAAGTGATCAACTTATTAAAAATAGGCATAGAAGAATAAGTCATGTACTAAAAATTATTATTATTATAAAACCGCATATTTAATCATTGCATAAAATAAAGATTCTTTGTTCTTTTATGGAGAAATATTCATACTCATGTTATGAATATATATATTTTCTTAGTTTGTTTGATATAAGTATTATCTCGCTTATTGTTTTCGGCCATGATGACGTTCTGGAATTCAGACTGGAGCGTCGGCACAAACAAAATACGTTTTGAGGTTGAATCATCAATTAAAGTTTGCCGAGTAACTTTAATGAGAGTTTGTAGGTTAATATCAGCAAATTATCGCTAATTGACTATCTGTAATAAGAAATGGAAGATGGTCCGGGTGCGGTGAAATAATAACTCAAATAGTGACTAAACTATTTATATTGAGCCAACGTTTCGTCCCATGTTACAGGGCTTCATCAGGGCTTTCACACTCAAAGTCAGAGCAAAAATTACTTTTTTAGCGTTTGACAAATCCTGTAACCACTCATTATTATTAAACTTCTGAATCAGCATTGTTTTTATATTCAAAAACTGATTAAAAGACCATTATAAACAAAAATAAAATGGTATTTCCAATTATAGACAGTGTTATCAACAATAAGAAAATTTTTTTTTTTTTTTTGGTGTATTCAACCCATACATACTAATTTCTAATTAAATTTCCATCATTTCAGACGAAGCAAACAAAATGTGCTTATTTGATTATATCAAAAATAAGAAAAATAAAGAAGAAAGGAACTCGGAAAATATTGTAATATGTATGTAATCCCAAAACAAAACACACCTCCTCAGGATATCACCTTGAATATGCGACAGCAACTTCACCTAGACCATAGTTTAAACTGCTGTCAGAAGCAGATGGGGCACTAAAGAACTTCAGCGATAAACTGGCTATGAATTAGAATTTTCTCCGGGGAATTAACTTAGCTCGGAAGAAGTTGGGTGTTAAGAATAATTGTAGAATTAGGGTACTTAAACAACCATCAGTAAGTCAGAGTTTTTAGTCGTGAGATATTTAGCGAAAACTTCCTAATCCGGATTTTTGCAACATATTCTCCTAAAGTGTAGTTTTTGAGTAACTTTATAATGTCCAGTTATTTTAGTCAATGCGAATACCCTATAATGCCGTAGGATAATAAAATAAGCCATGCATATTTGTACATAAATATTTTAATTATTTTTAGAATTTCTGTAGGGTCGCCTGCAGAAACAATATGAGTTGATTTTTCGCGAGGCCATTTTAAAAACTTAGTATCGTAATTTTGGGATTTTTACAGGGCTATCTTTAATTCAAGTTTTTATAGTAAATGATAAAAAGAGAATCACCTGCATAGAGGTTTTCATTGTCGATTTTAATAAATTTTGAATGTATTTTTTGTAGATATTAAAAAACACGGCACCTAAAAACCTACCCTGCAGTACACCAGCTTTTATTTAAGTTGGACCACTAAGACTGTTTCATAGTTGTACGGTTGTTTTTCTGTTCTCAATGTAGCTTTTAAAAACTCTTAAAGCTGACAAATATGATAACCCAATGTTTTCCATGCTATTAAGAAAATCTTCATGTACAGTGGAATTAAAGGCTTAGACATGCAACAAATGTGCAAATAAAATAATAATATAATACAATAAGATAAAAAATAACATAACAGACGTTTCCTTAAATGCCTATAAGATGC
>NW_027115338.1:1042497-1046735 GCF_000696795.3 Halyomorpha halys | reverse complement strand
TAACATAACAGACGTTTCCTTAAATGCCTATAAGATGCTTTTTTTAAGTACCTATCTTACTATATTTAAAACATTTTGTATCTTAAAAATTCTAACATATAAAACATTTTATTCTGTTTCAATTAATAATAAAAATTGTTAAAATGCTAATAACATGTGTAAGATAATAATAAATTAAAAACAAAAAATTAGATAATAAAAGAGGAATCGAGTTTTCGTATCCACCTCGATGACGTTATTTCGAATTTTTACTGTAAGTGAGTCTTGTATTTCGTTGTTTTTATGGAGTATATTACTGTTTTGTTATCAGTATAAATGTTGAATGTAGGTTTTCTGTTGATTTTTGTCTTAATATATAGTCTGTAGCTTTTAGTGCAGCCAGTTTATCTGCTTGATTATTCGAGCACTTCCGATCATTTCAAAAAACATTATTCACATTAATTATTGTTTTCTGAGGTGAAGGCGCAATCCTTGTAGTATTCTTACTTTCTTTCGTCTGTGTTAATGTCCACAATCTCTGTATGGGGTTCTACATGTTACCTACAATCTATG
Source organism: Halyomorpha halys (assembly GCF_000696795.3). NCBI lineage: Eukaryota > Metazoa > Arthropoda > Insecta > Hemiptera > Pentatomidae > Halyomorpha > Halyomorpha halys. The sequence goes on along the minus strand of NW_027115338.1, from coordinate 1,046,183 downwards.
AGTTCATTAATTTAATTATAAGTTTTCAACCTCAGACTTTAAATTATTTAAATATTCGTATATGTGTGTGTGTGCGTTTGTTTTTACTCCACTAATTCATGTAGCTTGACTAGTTTATAAATATTTTGACACTAAATAGATTTGTTCTTAACCTGACTTCAGCTTAAAAAGAGTTCCGAGATGTTTTTCCGAAGGATCTATCCCTCTTATGCTATAAAAGAATTTTCTAAAACGAAGTGACCAAGGAGAAACCATTAAAAGGACTATCGGTCCCATGGACAGGTGAAAGCTTCGGATAAGCCGGGATACACAAGGCCCCCGTATCATAAGTCTTCTTTAGCGGAAGAAAACTGTTCACTCGTTAGGAGGCCGAGTTTCCTCAGGTCTTTCATCATCTTCACCCGTCGTATTAGTCTTTTATAAAGGCTGCTGGGGGAACCGCGCATATTATATTAAAACTTTGTGGAGATAAAATTTCTTCTTTTTTTACTTAATAAATGAACAAGTCATCATCAGTATTATTATAATACAGAATCTATTAAAAGTTAGTTACGACATATAGGACTATAAAATATAGGAGTTTAAAATTAAGTTAATAAAAAAAATAAAAAATTAATTCATTGAACTTTACCTCACCAATTTCCATAAATTTAACCCCATCCATTGAGGGTTAATTTTAATTTTTTACCTATTTTTTTTACCCTGAAATTGTGTAATTAGATTTACTTTTACTTAATTTTAAAAGCAGTTTATTTTTTAACATTATATCTATTCTAAAGCGTACAGACTTGTGAAATAAAAATGAATTAGTCTTAATCTTTGGCCAAGAGGGTGTATTCGAATAAATAACTTAAACCTCGTTTTACAATACAGAGAAGATTTTTGTCATATGATTGTACTCGATTGCTGGATGCTGCTCAGTTATATAATTTTATTTTAATTATATATGCTGTAGATTGAGCTTAATGTAGGTCAAAGTAAAAATCCTGAAAAATATCTGAATAAATAGCATATCATATGAAAAATCTAATTTGTTTCATTAATAAACAATTTATTAAATAAATATGTACTTTTCACAGTTTTAAATTATCTATTTTACTAAAAAGTGATCGTTTTTCAGGAAAAAAATTGTTTTATTACTAAACGAAATTTTATATTTAAAATAATTTTTCTAAATACAATTAAGCATAATTTAATTATTAACTTAACGCCTCAGTTATATCCACCCGGAAACAGTAGGTATAAACATGTGAAAATGTAAAGGAAATATCCTGAGACAAACATAGAATGTTTTAACAGCGTTTTGTTATTTTTTCTGATTTATAACATAATTGCTATGTGGGATTGGAATTAATTCAATCTGAATTGATCAGTGAGTGTTTTTGTGCAACTTATATTTCACATCAATGCCAAATATTATAAAATAGAATTTACTAGAATTTATCTCAAAACTTAGTAATTTAATTTAGTAAAATCATCTATATTGCTCTACAATTTTGCAATAAACTTTGTACCTTTTACAAAAAAATATATTTAATGCAAAAATGAAATTTGTTAATTATTGTATTTAAATACTAAAATAAAAAATGTCATAAAGTTCTAATTCATATAAGGTTCAGAAATTAAATTTATTATTTTCTTTGCAGATTGTTATTTTAGGTCATAAAAATTCATAAGACAGCATTGTCATAAAAAAATCTCGCTAGTAAATCAAATTATATCAACTAAGTTAACGGGTTTTCAAAAGCAAGTGTAGAGGGGATTTTTTATTAAATCACCTTTTGGATGATCTGAGAAATTATAATATTATTTTATTATTGAAAATATTATTTGGTTGAAGTATTCATTAAATATCACTGGGATTAACAAGCAAGTATAGCCACGTTGTGTGCCGGGGCCATAGCATATAAGGCCCAGGTTTTTTTACCTGGAAAATATTCTCCTTACCCTTACCTTAGCCATTCCTTTGTCCCATCTCCATGGAAATTTCGTGTCATCACTACCTTTAGTATATTATCATTGGTTTGAGTAGATGACGTTTTTACAAAATATTATGGACCTAACAGCAAAACTTTGGGACTTTACTTGATGAGTACAATTTTTAGTTCATTACTATTATAATATTCATCATATCAATCATTTTATTTGTTGAATTTTTTTCCAAAATAAGAGTTGTTTTTTATATATTTATTTGTACATAATTTTAGAAGGCATTATATTTGTATATAATGGATTTTTAAAAATTATTGTATTGCATAGACTTTTTAATAATTATTTTTTATTTATTGATTTTATAATGAATTCTATTTGCATAAAATTGGTTATTGTTTAAATAACCTATAATAGGTTGTATATAACAGCAAAACAAGTTTCTATTTAATGATTTTATATAAATAAAACTATGATTCTTAGTAATTATGTGTAGTTTTCGATGTTTACTCTGATTTTCTAGTTATTAGTAATTATAAATATATTAATTTCACTTTTTCTTAGTAAAAATATATATTGATTTATAATTTTGAATTAAAAAAATATTTCAATCCAATTTTAGAATTGAATCACACCTTTATTATTTCGTATTATTTATTCAGAGCCGAATATATAGTACAGAAGAGGTAACCTAGGCTTTTTTCCTTACCTTGTGCCAGGGCCGCAATGTATACGGCGCTACAAAAAGGATGAATTTCTCTTAATTGACTTACATCAGATCTTTTTGATATATTTTTTCTTAAACAAAAAGCTAAAATGAATTTCTAAATGAAAAAAAAAAAAAAGAAAGTGAATTTCTAAATGAAAAAAAAAAAAAGAAAGTGGCCCTGGGGCCCGTTTTGACAAATCCGGCGGCAGTCAAAGTGTTAAAGTAGACAGCAGGAACAATTATGAAGGTAAAAATATTGACGTTAGTCGAATGGATGGACAACGAGTAGTTAGAAAGAAGAGGGAAAAACTTGGTAATTGAGGATTAAAAAAAAAGCTATTCCAAAAAATAGAATTAAACTGTTATTTTATTATTTTTTTTCAATTATAGTCTATTATACTAAAAGATACCTTACCTTTATGCAAACACACTGTTTGAAAGCTGAATTAAAACGTCTACACGGAGGGAATAAGCAAGAATTTTACTGCTTTGATGGAGGTCGTACCAACCGAAAACGTTTGTCATAAGTGGGAGGAACCGTAGATGTCACATCGGGCTGTAGATGTCATAACTGTGGATGATCAAAGGGATTTCGGACCAAACGATTCATGTGACATCGCCAGGAGTAATCTACCTCATCCCCATTTACGAACAAAGGTTTGTGGGTAGATTTGTGTTCTTTTCAAAGCGAAATAATCCAACTCATATACATATTTTCTTATATGCCTATTATAAACAAGGGATAGCGTCGAGATGCAATTGTATTAATAACTCGGCATATCGACTAAATAATATCGTAAGGACTTATTAATAATGCTCACTGATCAAATTCTTCTAGGTCAATTCAAATTTGAGATATTGATCAATGTCCTTAAAATTGAATAAAATATATATTAAGTAAGTAATAAGTTACTTACTTAATATATATTTCATTGTCTTCTAATCTTGCATATCTATTCATCAATGTTGTAATCAGAAAGAGAAAAATTCTTTTTTCCTAAGGTACTAAAACATTTAAATTTAGTCAGAAGATTCAAGAGTAATAAAT
>NW_027115338.1:1037138-1041987 GCF_000696795.3 Halyomorpha halys | reverse complement strand
TTTATGGATGGTTTTATTGGAACTGAATTTGAATTTTGAGTTTGATTTTGTTTTTCAATTTCGTTGATGGTTTTATTTCCTGTACATTTTCTTGTTTGCATCAGGAAAAAAAAATAAATCTGTACTACTACAATCTATGAAGGGTCAGGGGTGAAGTACTGTTAGTAGACTAACGGTTGTGTATGAGGTGATTTCGCGAGATTCACGCTTGACCGCCAAATTTTATACCCAATTAAGGGTCCCCACTTAATGAGGCTGGGTGGACTCCAAAGGCCTCCCGAACTCACAGTACTGACTCACGGCTATAGTGACACAGATAATCATTATCTTCCATAAATCTTGTTCCCAAGTGCTTGCTAAACTGGATACTGTCCATCACGCCGGGATCCGAATCGCGACTGGAGCATTTCGAAGAAGCCCCAATTCTAAGCTTATGGACTGAATCCGGACTATCGCCACTTTTGTTCAGAAGATCTAAATTAGCAATAAATTACAGTTCGAAATTACATCTACAGACAAAACATCTGACACATAAATATATTTTTAATCCAAAATTTTCCATTCATTTTCGACATAAACAAAATTCAACACTACCGTTATCAGAAAGACTCTTCTCGGCTATTGCTTTTCTCAAAACAATAACAATTGACAATTCCGAAAACAATTATCCACCAAGGACCCTTCAGCGTCTTGAAACAATTCTAGACCAATCGAAATACTCGAAAAATAATACCGATCCAGTTGAATATAAAGCCCACTTTTCTCGTCTAATTCAAAACATGCCAGCATCCTTAATAATCTATGCAGATGGATCAATATCAGAGCAATCAGTAGCATTATCATTCGTTACCAATAACTCAACGTACAAAATTAATCTTCACAAACTATGAAACATATTCACTGCCGAACTCAATGCAATAGCAGCAGCACTTCTGAACCACAACATAACAATAATTAAAAACTCATTGAGCTCGTTAAAAGGTTTAGATTGTATGTTTCCAGAGCATCCAAAAATTTCCTACATCCATTTTTACTTAAACACTTTACACAATATGGGTTCCAAATCATGTAGGAATCGCTGGGAATGAACTGACCGATCACGCTGCAAGAGCAGCACTCGCGCTTCCAGGACGGGGTAAAGCAATCTTAACTCCATCAGAAATGAGTAAATCCCTTGGAATGGAAATCAAAGATAAATGGCAATCTTTGTGGAATGAAAGCCCAAGTAGTAAACTGAAAATTATTAAAAATGACGTGAAACCCTGGGGTTCCTCCAGTCGCAAATGCCGTAGAGAGGAGGTCATACTGACTGAACTGGTTGAGAATAGGTCACACGAGGCTCACCCACTCCTATCTTATTTCAAAATAAAGGCCTCTAAACCGCCGGTATTGCAACAACAATTTGACAATTAGCCATATTTTCCAACAATAACCCCATTTCACATCACACCTCAATAGCTTAGGATTAAACCAAGATATTTCAAGACCCTTGGAGACTAAGATAAAATAATTGAATTAAAGTTTCAGCTTTTAAAATCAAGAGGTTTACTGACAAGAATATAACATTAAACGAAAAAAAAAACTAGTAATAAAATAAATAAATAAAATAATAAATAAATAATAATAAACAAAATAAAAGAAATATAATCTAAATTAAATAAGGCATAAATGGCGTTGATGACCAATGATGTTTTGCGCTACGAAACAAAAACAAACAAACAAAAAGATTAATATCAGTGATCTACAAAAGAAAGCTTTTTAAAATTTTGTTTGAGTATTTTATTTACAGGAAACAACAAACAAATTTTCCTACATTTATTACTTATTACTATTACTTGAAACTATAATTACATTGACACATTTTGACCGAATCAAAATGTTTTAGTAGCTTTGAAAAAAAAAAAGTATTTTCTCTTACTGTTAACAATAAATTACAGATTTGCTAGATTTGAGGCAATAAAAAGTTTCAAAACGTATATAAAAAATTATAAATATATTGTTTGATAGTAGAAGTTGATCGGTTAAATGTAAACACCCAAGGTACTATACAAGACTGTCTTAACTTTTGTGCTACAGAAAATTACAGCGAAAAATCTGTAAGTAATGGAAGAAAACGGAGTTCAGTTTTAGTTTGAGTACACAATAAAACACAAGTTAGCCAAAAATTCCAGTTTGCAGATATGTATAATTTTTCAATTCAATTGCATAAACCGATTTTCAATTTACATGGGATTGAATTGGTTTTTGGAGGAAATTCTTTGAAAAATAATATAAATTTGTATATTTACCAGGCTAGTTGTTTAAATTTTACCCTTCATATAAAAGAAAGAAATAGAAAAGAAAAACTAATATATTCATCTAATATGAATATTTTAATGTCATGATAAAATATTCAACTTGATGTTTCTGCAATGTTCGCTTTTTCAAGCTTACAACCATCCGAACAACTATTGTAAAGTGATAATGTGCTGTTATCTCTTCTAACTTCAATATAGCTCATCCAGACTATTATTTCAGTCATAAACAGAAGCATTACCCAACTATATAGTGTCGTTATTGTTTAGGGCCTTTTGTAGACCTGGTTCCACGGAATAGCACAAAGTTTCGAATGTTCCAAACTTTTTATTACTCTGCACTTCAAAATATGATAATACAGTTACTAAACCGCGATGAAACACTCATTTTTATTATTTAAACCTGTGAACATGTCATTTACTTAAGAATTAAGTAATTTTAAATGAGTAGCCCTGGTGCTGCCCTATGGTGTGTTTACATACTTTAATACAACATACTATGTTCAAGCTTTTTGTGGGGAATATCACTGCAAAGTATTTACATTTACATCACTAAGATCATATTGTTGCAACTTAGCTAAAGCTACTTCTACCCCTATTTAACCCGTTCGTCTCTACGTCATCGACATGGCGAAGAGCGTTATAGATTAACACATTATTTGATATTATGCCTGTAACAATTTTTTTAACAAACAAAAGGTTGAAACATACATGAATAAAATGCTTAAATATGATATTGTTAAAATTGATTTGATTTCCTAACCAAATGAAGTCGTGGTTTGAAGGAAAACGTAACAACTGAAGGCAATTTGATTTAGATAAACTATTTAAGAATTGTAAAATGGTGAACTAAATTTGATCTAATGAACACAAAGCTCATCATTTCAGAGTTCGTAACTTTCATCCGTTCGGATTAGGTGCTCTCTATGAAGTTCCCATGGTTTGAATTCCTACAATACAGTTTCCGATTGTTCTAAAACGAAATATATCCTTGTCACACAAACTTTACAAAGTAAAATTTTACAATTTTACTTATGTATTTAAAATTGCTTGCTTATGTATTTAAAATTTGCGCCCAATGTTTATCCATTAGAACAATTCAATCAACATTCCATTTGTATAATCCTATGTTCGGCCTCAGTATCAGTTCTGACGGCTATATCGTTACTTATGAGTTCCATTCCTGGTGTCCATCATGCTGCAGATAAGAAGGCCTCTTCAATATCTTGAATTACCGTTATCTGATGACCGGAGCTAACGAGTCCATGGACCCACAATTTATACATTCTTCACTCCTTTCCAAGCTAAAGAATTTAGTCTCAAAGAGAGGCCTGAGATCCGGGAAGTCCAAACTCGCCGCTAACTGCCCCAAGTGGTGGTACAGAATTTTATAATTTTTTTTTTATATCGGAGAAGGAATTATAAATCTGCAACGTTGACGATTGCATCTCAAAGGAATCCAATTTATTTTTCAAGACGTCGTGGATCAAAATTTTAAATGCAGTCTCCCTTGTCTGATATACAAAGATGTATAAATATGATATTAAAAAGATGACGACCATTTTATTTTTATTTAAAAAAAAAATAATACAACTCTAAAAACATTAAAATCTATAAAAAGTACATACAAATACAAACCTTGTATGGAATTATTGCATTTTTTTTTATTTTAAAATATTCCTTATTTTTTTTGGTTTTTAGATGTCCATTTTTTAATTTTTTGTCAGAAAAGTAACATCCCGGGAATGTTTATATATGTCTTGATCTGCGTACGAATGAATTCAACATGAATCATTACTATTCTTATCAACTAGATGGTTTCGAATAGTAACTTTAGATTGTCCCTATTAAACTTACTAATATGTACATACGACAGTTAAAGTCAAAATTAGTGGTTCTCATTATTCAATTTAGCAAGTTAAGCTGAATTTTCCTACATACTTTATCATTGATGTCTAGCGATAAAAGTGATACTCTACAACACAAAAGAGTAATTTCTTCGTTGGTAGCAGAAAGAACTGCTCCTATGGGCACACGCCTCTTAATTTAATTTTACTTTGTCAGATTTGTATACATAAATATATACTCTTTTTAACTCTAGTTTACAGTATTAAAAGCTAATTTAAAGGGAAAACGATGTGAAATTGTACAAAGAACAAATTTACGAGAAAAACAGGTGGTTTTTTTTTTGGTTCGACAAGTGTGCCGGGAATTTTTTTCGAGTCCAAGAAGGGTGTAAAAAAACGTTCAGAAACTGCTGCTCTAAAGCTTTTACAGCTTTACAAATTAGCTCTGGTCTTCGGCACAATCTATGAAATATCACAATCCAAGAAAAACAGCTGTATGATCTATTTAATTGGTACATTGGTACTCAAACAGTGTATTACCTCTAGGAATAATTTGGATTAACATATTATGTGGTGTAGAAAATTTAGTCAGCCTTTGTGCATTATCATCAGATTCATTATGGATGCCAAAACTTTCTTTTTCCAAATTAACATCTTCGGTAGATACAAAAACAGTGATCATAAAAATATATATATATTTTTTAATAT
>NW_027115338.1:1021461-1037088 GCF_000696795.3 Halyomorpha halys | reverse complement strand
TCCGGAAAAACGGCTTTAGGCTCCTTGAGGATAAATCATTAGAAAATAGTACCACAAGTTAAGTCCTAAGGTAAAATAATGAACGGGAATTTTAACATAACAAACCAGCATATCCAAGATTTTGCGGTCAATGATCTAACAATCCATATTCCACCCCAATTATTTATAAGGCATCAAGCAAAAATATTTAATATTTTAACGAAAAATTATTTAAATAAGTTGATCGAAAGCTTCAAAAATCCATATAGTTGTAGCGTTTAATATCAAGTAAATTTTTTATTTTGGTACAAAGAAAGTCTATTTATTATATCTTCGTTTTGTAGTCTAAAGTTTTACTCTTGACGTATCTTATAATTACTGTGTTTCGACTCTAAACTTCCGAGTTATAAATATATTGTAGATCAAATTCAATGGAAAAAAATTACTTCAATCTTTTTGAATCTCCAGAAGATGTTTTGATTGATTTATTTTCAGTCGGTTCAACTAAGACAACTCTTTATGATTTGCTTGGGTATTTTTTTATTTTGTATAGATCAAAGTTATTTCTATCTCTGTATCCTTTTTTTATTTTTTTGTATTTGAATATCTGTTTTATTTCTACATAATTCTTCATCAAAGCAAATAGCAGATATTTTTTTTTAATTATTAAAACTGTTAAACTCAACATTCAACTCAAAGTTAAAGATTACAACTGAATCCAAGCAACTACCCTTGAACTCTAAAATCACTTTTTCATTTCATTAAAACTATTTTGATTGTTGGATTGTTTCCTATCTTTAAAGGCCCTTATTTACTAATCTGTTAGTTTTTATGTAAAATAAGGGCCATAAATGAGTTCAGATTGATGACACTGAACTCTGTTAAATATTTAAAACAAATGGGGCCGTCCGTACCTCAGGTTGTTAGGCGCAGTCTTACCAATCTGAGATCTGCTGGTGGCGCCGGTTCGAATTCGGCCTGGGGCAATGACTTTTTTCATTGAGTGGTCCCACAAAATGAAAAACTTTACCCCCAACCATGGTTATGCAGTATAGGACTCAAATCGGATTCTTGGCCGATAAAACAAAAATTTAATACTTACACAAGCCAAAATATACTTCTTTTTTTGTAGCAAATATAAAAGTCTTATATAACATTTGTTTTAACTGTTCGTTTAAACAATTATAACTCCTTATTTATTTAGTATTTTACTAAAACCCAACGTTACTACTACTGATGGAGAGCTGAAATTTGCTATTCCAGACAATATCAACACATTTTTTCAACAATATCAAAAGATTTTTTGCCTTAATAGCGGAAAAAAGTGTGATGAGATAATGAAGAACTCCTGGATAGATTAACAGCTTTAGTGCCGTTCTAAAGCCTGCTTCTACTCATTTATTTAGCAACCCAACAACAACGTTGTTTAAAGTTTTTTTCTGCTCCCCAAAAACTTTAAGATCTAAATGCAAGATGTGGCAGTGGAATGTACTATGAAAGGAGTGGCATCCATTTAGGACCGAATCTTGACAAAATTGAATTAAAATCGTAGTGGGAAAATTGATTTAGTCGTAATAATGAATGACCTTTGAAGAGTTCATCGTTTTATCTATCCATTTTTGTTATTATTTTAAATTTTATGTTTGTTTTTTTAGAATAATACTTATTAACTTTTATTTTTCGTCAGCAGTTCCGAGAAGATAAATCTTCAGTATACTGCAGGGGTGAATGAAATAGTAATATAAAAGACAGAAATTGAAAACGGCTACTCTGAAATGCAAAAATAACGCCCGTTTTTAATAAAAAGGAAGGTGTCTCCGTTTATTTGAATAACGTTTCCTACGGGTTTCGCTTTAACTGAGATGAAACTTTATTACACAGCATGACTGTCGTGCAAGGTACATCAATGAAAAACATGGAATTATTTGCTATTTTCGAATGAAGATATTACCGTTATTAAACTATTATATTGAATATTAAAACTAAAAAAAACTTTAAAATTATTAGTGTATTAATGTTGTCTAAATTCATGAAGAGTTAATAAAAAACTTCGTGCATTTGTTTCCTATGAAATCTATTAGCTATTCACTCTAATTTTAATTCATGATATCATATCAATCAAAGGAATCTGTATACACTTTTTGACTTAAAAAAAAAAGTTCGTCGGAAAAGTTTAATTAATTTTCATAATTTAATTTAAAATGAATAATAATGCTTTAATATCAAACTTTTTTTGCCTAAAAAAGTCGGATTTTTATTCCTCCAAGTTTTTTAAAAATTATATAATTTAAAGACGATAATACGTTCCTAGAAGGGCTCTTATAAATTCATTACACCCACTTTTATAAAAGGCTTTTGTTTCATCTGTATATCATATAGCCACTCCAATACTGACTAACTGCTTAATTTATTGCGCAGTTATGGAGAAATATTTCTCTCTATATACTCTCTTCATATCATCTTCTATCTTTCAGTTTTACGATTTTCACTCTGTATTATGTGTAGTCTCTGATCGATAAACTATTGATTACTTTATATGTTTATTTCAAAATATAAGATAAAATTTAATTCAATTTTAATGTTTTTATTCTTTGAGGATGGCTCTCGACCGCATCACTCTGGCCTAAGGTCGACCCTGCCAAAATGAATCCATCTCGATTTCGTTTTCAATTACGGGATTTTTTTTTTAAAGACACCCCTTTCATTCGCTCTTCGTAGACCAGACATACTATTCTACTATCTTATGTTATCAGATCAGCCTAAAATTAAGGCAAATAGGGTAAAAATATCCCCATGTTTTACTTGCGAAAACTACTATAAACTATCACACTCATCGCCGAATTACATTCTCAGAGATTGTCCAAGCTCAGTATCGGTGATTTTTTTTTTTTTTTTTAGTAAAGCTTGAAAATATCTTAAATCAACGTGATAATTAGAAAGGAAATAGTTGAGAAAAATTGTATTTGTTATAGATAAAATTGGTAGATTTGTATTAAAATGGTAAAAAAATAATTCATACAGGTCCTTAAAAGATGTTTTCAAATTGTTGTGGAAGAAAAATATAGTACGTAATAGTTCTTAAAACCATCGAAATCCGGGAAACGTTTATACGAAAGGTTGAAATTATTCATGAATAAAATGTTTATTGGACGTAAGCACTGACAAAAACCACAAGTAAAACCTCCCAAAAAATCATAAAATTAGTACAAGTACTTTAATAAATTGTCCATATTTCGCGGGTATCAAATTTTTTGGAACGCTGAACAATTTCAATAGTGTTAGTATAAAACAATTATTACTTATTAAACCTAAAACAAAAAATGTTCTTTTCATGAACTTTTTTTATCATATTGCTACTGAATTTTGTTTTGTTTTTTCTAAAATATCTACAATTTGTTTCAATTAGTGTTCTCTAATTATTAGTTTGAGAAATCTATTTAGGATTTATTCCAAAAGATAAATATTGTTCAGACTATATTTTGGTGGCTGGACAAAGGTATGAGGATTCATACATCGGTTTACCAAATGACAGCATCGATTTCTCTATTATTATCCTTGTTAAGATTTTAGTTGTTATAATACGAAATTAATTGTACCGATTTCTTATTATAATTTTTTTTTTTTTTTGTGTAACAGAACTCAATGATTTATCATCCCTAATAGACATCATAGTGCAAGTAAAAGTTACAGTAGTCCCTCTGCTAACCATTGAATTTTTTCCATAATACAAGAATATTTAAATAATAACTAACTTCTATTTCAAATTATTTAATTTGAATTTGATCTTCTACCGAGATCCAATTTGAATTGAATCATAAAGTTATTTTTACATTTCATTACAAGTATTTTTTCTCCTGGACTCTAATTTGTAAATCACGAAAGATTAATTTCAATGAAATTAAAAATTGTGGTAATCTATATACTCGATTATTTGATTGAAATCAATGAAGTACTGATCATGTTATTAATACGCAAACAAATCCTATGAACAATTCGTTCTTTGTAACCCAGTAGATAACACGCCCGTCCAGCTTAGCTACATACGGTTTAAATGTTCTAAATTTTCGAATAATAAACTGATTTAGACCAGCAGCATAAATACACCGAGGGAAAATTGAAAACGGTCTCTACATCCGATTGAAATAGCCTATCCAATTTCCTGTTAAGCGGAATTCGGGCAGGTTGGATACCATGTCCCACCCTCGTCGGCTCGTAGCCTTGACCTGGCCTCCATTGGAGAAAGGGCTGCCAAGAAACATTTCATACAGCGACTTTAATGAAATTTTACATTTATTTGAAAAGTAAGGCATTGCGCATTTCAATCATACTTGAACTTCTATCAACATATAATCGGTGTAAGGCTAAAATATTTAGTATGGATCACAACTCGAATACTTTTCAATATAATTTCGTACAAACCTACCTTAGTAATTTCTTCAACTCGAAATATAACATAGTAATAAAGCAAGATAACCGGTGACTACTTTTCTCCTTGTTCTATTTTTTTTTTTTTTTAAACTTTTTTATTTAAAGGTTTGTAGTTCGAGTTATGTCCGCAACTCGTGATGTAATTTTTAGAATATATATTTCTAATTTTCCTCTGCGTCAGACTTATTTTTCTGAATACACTAATGATTGTTATAATTCTATGATATAGTTTATGTAATATAATTTGTATACATATAGTTGACCGAATAAATTAAATATCAGAAAATGGTCAGAGTTGAGGTCAAAAAAGAACAAATAGTTTTCAACTATTTAATGTCCGACGTTTCGCCCCACTTTGCAGGACTTCATCAGTGAGTACTGAATTACTGTTTAGGATCATTTTTCTCGGTAAGGAGGATTGAGGCTTAGAACTGAAGCAAGCTAATCCATACTATATATTTGAAAATAAACAAATAGGTGAGTACAATAATTTTGTTGTACTTACTTATAAATCGAACAGGATATCTTTTACTATTCAATGATGAAATACGAATGTTTTGAGATGGGGGGAGAAGGAGAAGTAAATGATAGGATATTTTCATATTGTTTTGGATGGCCAACTCCAAAATTGTGTCTATAATCACTTTTTCGTCAGGATTAATTAAAGGTGAAAATATCTCAAATGAATAATTTTTTTCCTTGAATTACGATATCTTTTTTAACTATATAATCATAGCCTTAAGAGATGGCGGTTTTTCATAATGTTAATATCGAGTAAACCAATTCATTTATTTTTATACAGGTGCTTCACATTACAATAACGGAGAATCACAAGCTTAACCAAATAAAAAACAATAAAGAATAAAACATAAGTTAAATACATATCACAGGATAGCTTCATAACTGATTTCAAGGACATAAAATGTGAGTGAAAATTTTGATTTTTAGAGCATTTTTTTTTTCTCCAGCAGCAATATAAAATGCCCTACCTTCGGTAGTATGCAAGCAAGAATTGTAAACTAATTTAACTTGAAGTCGACGCGTTTTCTGTATTGTATGATATTCATATTGCGTTTAACCAACTTGCCTTAGTATCAACGTTTGGTAACTGTTTTAGTTGAGACAAGACCGAATAAAGGGAAAAAAGAATAATTTACTGAGAACCTAAACGGAGCTGCCTAATGTAAAATAAAAATCTGGAAAAACCATGTTTATTGAATGACGGTGCCTGCCAAATTAAGGGTTGAAGTCAAACGCTTAATTTGAATGTGGCAATGCAACTACAATCATCTGGTAAATAAGATGTTTGAAAGCTTGAAAGACTTTTTGGGAACATTTTATTTTAATTCTGTATCTTTTTAAATAACCAGAGAGGGTAAATAATAGAATAAAACTTGTAAATAAAAATATTTTGTATTTATTTATTTTTTTATATAAGCATAACATTTTTCTACAGTTTGCATACTTGTACATTTCACCTGAAAAATAAAGTAGTAAACCATCTTTATGATTAGAAAATATAAGGACAAAGCCAAGATTTTTTGGGGGCATGTATAGTAGTATGATATTTTTTTTATTTATATTTAGCAGGTGATTGTAATAAAAAGTTAATTCAATTTATTAAAATCGACCTAAATAAAATCAATGCATACTTCATTACATTGATTTTAATGTAACATATTATATTTTGTTTTTATTCATGTTAATTTTTAATGATTATAGCATTAGATTGAAATATAACCTTCAGAATCGTTGATTCATAATTAAAGCCTTCGGTTCTTCATAAAGATCAAATGAAAAAAAGAAATTCACATATCCAACCACCATTTATCAGGATTTGTGAAGCTTTAGGGGAAACAACTGTGCTGAATTGAAAGCTTTGTTCTTGGAGATAAATGGTCTTATTTTTACCTTTATATCTCTTATTGCTTTAAAACTGGCTGTTAAAACTTTATATTCAGCATTAAAATGTTATAGGCATATCTGATGACATAAAAAACATGCCTGCTAACAGATTTAAATTTCTACCTTTTCGCATATATTTTATCTTTACAGTTTTTTGTTTTTTTTTGTTAGAATAGGAATAAAAAAAAAAATGGGTATTGCTTAGACAGACTTTTATGCAGTCTACTTCACCTGAAACTAATAATATGAAAGTTCTTAAAGAATAACAAAGATAGCTTACATTGTAAGCAGAATATCATAATGTCAAAACTCAATACTAGTATCATGCATTCAGTGATTAATCACTCGTTCGTAGACCTTGATACACGACAGTCCTCATGAAATCCTGCAAGCTGGGGTGAAACGTCGGGAAATAAATAGATGTAAACTATTTTCCGTTTCTTTTTTTCCGCACTCCCGATCATCTTTTAATTTATTATTTTTTGTTTTTGGCTCAAGTCCTCCGTTGAGGGCCTATACAGCCCCATAGTGGGAATGTCAAGGTTCATTTCTGGGGGCCGCTGCGAAATAAACATTGACCAGCTCAGGCGGGAATCGAATCCACAACCTTCTAAACCAAACGTTCTGGAACCCTCGCCCGAGCCTGCTCAGATATCAGGCCCTTCCCCAATCATCTTCATATTCAGAAAAATCGGTCTATCATTTATTTATATATTACATATTTATGCACTTTGTTCAATTTGTTTTTAAATTATTAGGTGCCCATCGAAATTTATAATCTCTTATAGCTGAAAAAATCTTGAAAATAGCTTCAAATATTGTCAATCCTTACCAGGAGGATTTAAAGAAAAGCTTAGGCAACTAACTTATTTAATTTGCAGAACTATTCAAAATTAATGTTTCTGCTCATGTAAACAACAAAAAAGGTACAGCTCTTATTTTGAAATTATTAAATATTTCATAAAATTCTTTAAAGTCGCATTTCTAAAAGACAGAAACAGACTTACGGATTCACATTTCTTTAACGTGGAGACGAATGAATTCCCATGTCTTGTTCATTGGAGCGGAGAACGTCCTCTTACGGTATTTAAAAGTAAATTGGGTATATGATGGACAAGATCGTCCAAGTATGGATTATAGAATGTAATTCACTTGATGAAATTGATTTTTCTTGTGTAATTTCTAAATTTTTCCACATTAAATCAAGAAAAGTTTGTTTCTATTTTTTTTTGTATTATCATACAAAACCTACGGTCTCATAAAGTCAAATATTACGCTGACTTTATCCATCCCTGTTTAAGAATCCATAGGCTCATTGTGCATGGAGAGCTTAATTGAACGAAATAGCATTTTTAACCTAAGAAAACAATGTATTGAAGAATAAGAAAAACTAAAAGAAAAACTATCTTTGTATGCGTAAGATTGATAAAGTTGTTTACTTCTGCACTATGTTACGGAAATTCGTCATCCCTCTACCTTCTTTATACACAAAAACCAATAACATTCGCATATACATCATTGATTAATTGTTCTGAATAAATTTCTGTTCAAACTTTTTATCTGTTCCTGCATACTTTTTTTATGCAAAAAGAACTATCATTGAGCGATGAGAATCATTTCAACATGGTTTAATCTAAATGCGAGGGGACTTTCCGTGATGTGATGAAGATAGATGATCTAAATAATGCCTCTATGGAAGAGACCTTTCTCTAACCACCATCCTCAGATTATTCAAGCCTGTGTTACAATCACAAAATCTTGTCCAGGAGGAATAATGTTCATTACATTATATTAAATAACCAATTTTTATAAAACAAAATTACTTTATTTATTTGATTATATTTTAGGCTCCTAAATCATTCAGGAATATTAAATAGAAAAATAAATTGTTCAATGGCTGCAGTCTGGGGTAAAGCCAGAGCATGCAGTTATTGATGATTATAACACTGGTTCTGGTGTTAGATAAGTGGGCTGTATATTGTGACAAAAAATATATTTAAACACTATTGAAATTTACATAAGTTTATTGAAAATTACATTACTATAGACTAATAAATATACATCTCATTGATCATCTATGAAAAAAAAATTCCAACCTTAATAGCGTTAGTCCATAATGAATAATTCATGTAATAAGATTCATTGCTCACTTTTTTAAGTAATTAAAATTAACCATCACAGTATTTATTGCATATATTTACTATAATTCATGCTCTGCTACAATATATTCTGGTTCAGCTGAGAAGAGCATCACTAAGGTGCTAGCAAGGAGGGCACTAGGCAGCAAGTTGGACCCATTTGTATTGAGTTGCTGCAACTTTGTCTTGAGACTTAGCAAGCATTTCCACATCGTTAGAGCTTCGGTGAAGCATTACAGGAACGCGAGTTATCTGCTATAACATCAATTTGATTTGTATAGATATAGTAATTCAAACATTATTTTATTCTTTATATTATTGATATTATTCGCTTTATATTGTTGTTTATACATACCATAATTTTAATTTTTGTTATTATTTAATTTTGTGAGTCCTATTGTTATCTTTTATTCTTCTTTCTCTGAATATATTATATGAATGAATACTTACCATATTATTGCCCTTGATTGTATAGTATTGTTTTATTCATCATCATCACCATATATGGCGCTACAACTCTTTAGAGTCAAGGCCTCCCGCAACTCTGTTCGCCAGTCCAATCTAATGGTTGCCGCTGCTCTCCAATTGCGGATTCCCAAGATAGACCTGGTATTGACTGCCACTCCATCGATCCATCGAACCCGGGGTCTTCCAAAACTCTACTCTCCTTGTCCCATATATCCTTTCGTCCAGGATCATCTTAGGAATCTGATCCTGGGTCATTCTTAATAAAAGGCCTGCCCACCGAAGCCGTTCCACTTTGATCACCCTTACAGTATCCAGATTCTTGTTGAGGCTTGCCAGTTCAGCATTTGTTTTCATCTTCCAGATCCCATCAGCACAAACCGGGCCATAAATGTTCCTCAATATTCTCCTCTCGAACCTCAGGAGAAGGGCTTCCTTAATTTTTGTATACACTGGTTGGAAAAACTCCAATTTATTTCTGTCATTAAAACTTTGAGGTTACGTTGAAGTTGTAATAAATTGAAAATGGGCACTCTATCAACGTCAGAACTTGTATGATGGTTTTTCATTGCTTTTACAGGATTACTGGTACAGAATAATTCGCAAGCCAGACCCAGTGAGTCGAAACCGTAAAGCAATAGAATCACAGGATCACAACTATCAATTCATCTTTTCTGATTAGATTTAGTGATTTTTTCTGAAAATATCAGCAATGGTAATTATTTTTTAAATTTGAACAGGCTATGACTCTAAACAGGATAAAATTAACATAGAGCTCCAATAAAAATTTAGACTGTATTTAATATCAAATAAAACAATCTTTTGAAGTTAAGGGTTATAGGTAATGGTGTTATTTATAACTATTTTTACCATAGTTACTGACATAACTATAAACAAAGGAATTATTAAAATGAAAAATGCAACTTTTAACAGAAATTCGTCAAAATAAATCTTGAAGAATGACAGTTCGCTGGCGTGTTGTGAGCATATTTTTTGGTTACTCTTTATAGATACTACGTTTCTGTTTTCTTTTTTATAATGAATTAACTTTGTATAATTTCATAATAACCTAAGTAATCAACAAATAGTTTTATACCGTTTTGAAATTAATCAAAGTCTTTAGAAAAACAATTATACATCAATAGGAATAAGGCACAACGTTTTTAAATTTCGAAAAATTATATTTATATCCTCAGATATGAATACTTTAGGATAGCATATTTTCAATCATGAACATTTTTAAGTATAAGTCACTTCCATACCTCAATTTTTGTTTACATATATGAATTAATACAATTCTATATTATTGGGAAATTACTTTCAATTAAAATATTCATTTATATTGTTTTACTATTATCATGCAATTAATTACAAACCAATTATGAATAAATGAAGTTATATTCGATTACCTCATTTCTTGCTACAACTATCAGTTATTTTTTCCTTGTGTTCATGCCGTTTTTCAATTCCAGACGCTTTTTAAATATTGCTCGATTTAACTATCTTGAAGTTTTCTCTTCCCGTTTTAAGTAGTATTTCAAAAGGACCATCGCTCTCAGGGGTCTTAGCGGGGCGGGTCTGACGGGGAACAATTGCCTTTTTTTGTGTTATGATCTCCTCTTATGAGATTGTGACATATCGTTAATTATACGTTATTAACTCTCATTTATTAATTATTGCAAGTTTCTCAAAAAAAATTTTTTTTTCTATTTTAAATTGTATTATCTATTACTCTTAAACTCAGTATCGTTTCAATTTAACTGAAATTTGTACTATTAAGATTTTACTGATGAATTAAGTTAAGTTCAATGATCATATAAGTATATAATAAATATAATAAGAGTTAAACGATCATATTATATTATAATCAATAACGAAGCAAATATTATTATAATTAAGTAAAATGTATTATAAGGTATAGAGCTCACAGAAATCCAATCTGGACCGATAGATTGAAAAGTAAATATAGAAATGTGAGATTTATGGGAAGGAAAAACAGTTCTCTGTTTAGTGTGCGTCGTAAAGCCTTCCAGTTATTCTAACCTATTCCGACCCGGAATTTTTTTTTCATCTGTTCTTGTATGTGGTCCTTACTCCCACCCCACGACCCCGTAAAATGGTAAACGACTTTCAAGAAAATCTTATGCGAAAATAAAATGGTTCCTAACTCGTTTCTCTACAGAACTGGTAGATATATGGTACTAGCAGCTCGGAATTCATTTACGACTAGGGTAAACAAAGTTTAATAATTGTTTAGCAATTGTAATAAATGCCGTTTATTTACATGTCTTTAATCTTGTGTATTATACTCAATTACTCAGTTAATAGGAAAAGAAGTTTCATTATTAAGTAAATATTCAGCGACATCATCCTTTTAACTTTCTATATTGGCTTATAATGTTAGTTATTAAGTGTCTGCATAATAATATATAAATCCATAAATAAGACATAAAAAGTACTAATTCAGATAATAGAACAAACCAATCTAAAAAAATCAGGCATGCTATTGTCACATACACTCATTGATATCTAATTAGTATTTATTAACTTTTAATTACATTTTCTTGATATTATTCATTTTCTGAAAATTTCTATTGTGTTGTAGTTACCTCCTACATTTCAGGTTTAATGAACTGTCGTTCAGGAGTAAAAGTTACGGGACTAGCTGTACGGTATAGGTGAGGTAAAAAAAAGAGAGGAAAGAGAGAGAAAATTTACAGTGAAAAAAGTATATTAAGCAAAATTATAGACATGAACGAAAGTTATGAAAAATCAAAACAAAAAAATCACTCCTGGTTTTACAATGAATAATAGTGTATAGTAAAATTTAATAGCGAGTACGGCTGAAAGGATTATTCTCTTTAATATCCTTGGTGTCGACGACGAACTAGTCTTCCGTCCCCATGGTATGAGGCGATCTATGGTATTAAATGAAGGGACTTACAGATTTAAGTGGTGGGATAATCTAGGAGCTTCTAGACCTTTATCTGCTGGGCGTACACCGGCGTCAATTGTGAAGGCGAGGTCGAAGCGATTTCTGGTGACGGCCTGAGCAGTAGGAACTTCCAGCTTGTCCGGTGGGCTTCAGAGACAGCAGGGATGCATCCACAATGCGATTCAAACCTCTAGTGGCCAGGCGGGGGAAAAGCGCTCTTCAGCGTCAGCCGACTGAATTAAATAAATAAATAAAATAATAAATTCAATCATGTGGTTCGCGGAATTTCGAAGGCGCAGGAGCAATGGCGCGAAAATTGAATGGAAGTTATTGACTACTGAACACTAGCCGTTGTTTTCCAAATTAGTTATATCTAGCAATAGAGAATTTCCAATGTGTTTGTGAAATTAGTGAACTTTCTTCTTATTTTGGAAACAATCCGAACATATAACTAAAAAATCCACACGTTTAAAAAAAAATAGGTATGCCTCTTAAAAGAAAGTTGTTAACGGAAGATTGATATGGGATTGACTAGATACTAAGCTGTCCAGAAAATTTCTTAAAAATCGGATAAACGGTTCCATCAATAATCCTTGAACACAAAGTTTACAACAGACCGACAGACTGACAGGAACGGAACAGTTACTCATTTGCTTAAGGTCAATATACTGAATATTTTTTAAGTACTACATGAACTAAAATCATCTAACATTATCTCAGTCCTATCACCAAGTAAATTAAGAAAAAAACAAGAGGTTTTCCATATAATATTTACATTTATTTTCTAGTTTGCTTGTTTTGATTCAACTGTCTGCCAAAAAAAAATCAGATTGCATTTTTTTATTAAAAATAGTGTGCAATGTTCTTTCATTACCCTTGTATAGTTTATAGGTAACAAAATTATGATGAAACAGTGTCATTTTGATCTATGTTGCAGTTTGTAACTCTTCACACATAATTGATATATTCAAAAACTATCAAAAACATGTATACTTGTTCCTTTTTTATCTGTAAATTCAAGTTATGATTGAATTTTAAATGAAATCATTGAGATTAATTAACCGTGTTGTTTCAGGAAAATGAGGTTGACTGTACATTCATAGCTGCTTAAGGTAAGCTTCTTTCGCTAAAAATTAATATTTTGATGATTTTTTTAAATGATTTACAAGCCCACTAAATAAGGGTAGATTTAAATTACTGGATAGTAAGAATTTTGAACCTCAGGAATTTTTTGGAATATTTAAAAGATGAACATATTAAAAGATCTTGGACACATCGCTGCAGATCCAATGTTAAGAGAGGGGGGGAGGTAATGGTTTTTAGTTTTTCGTTTATATTTCGATACTCATTGGTCTTAGATTAAGTCATAAGCAAGATTTAATTTAATCTTTTTAAATTATTTAAAATTTAAATTTAAGCATTAAATCTTCTATTTAATGCTAATTATCATTAATTAGAATTAAATTCCTTACACTTTTATCTTTTTCGTATATGTTGTTGTGAAAGAAAAAATCGCTTGTCAAAATTATAAACATTTTGTTTCATCACTTTAAATAAGGAAACTTTGGATAAATAACTTGAATGAGATTATTCAGTTAAAGGCATATTATTACCAAAAATTCATAAAAACAAAATTGAAGATTGACGTAATAATTTTCACAGTATAAAGTTCATTTTCATATTTTCTATTTAACCACTACATATTATCGATGGAAGATTGACGTAATAATTTTCACAGTATAAAGTTCATTTTCATATTTTCTATTTAACCACTACATATTATCGATGGAGTCTCAATTCCTTAGCTTAAAATGTATTATTGGTGTAAGTTTTATCTTAATGTCTAAAAAAATAACTTGAATGAGATTATTCAGATCAAGCCTCATTATATCCACAAAATTAATAAAAATAAAATATTATACAATAGTTTTTTATTTAAATTTGTATTTTATAAATAAATTACAAATAAAAAATATTGATTAGTATCATGACACTAAATCATAAAAGAATAGAAAAATTAATAGCATTGGTTTTATTTTTTTTTATTACAGGTAATAAAATTTGGATTTTAAATAACATGGTGGATGGTATTGTCGAGTTTTTATGATTTTCCTTTAATGTTTAGTATTTTTGAGCCAAATTAAAGAAAAAAAAAGTCGGCCTAGTAGTCTCGGGGATTATAGCTTCAGATAGAATATTTGATTTATGGCATGTTTGAAACGTAGAACAACTTTGAAGAGATTGGTTGAATATTTTCATTTCCCGTTCAATAAAAAACGTTCATTATTGCATTTGTTAATTTGATGACCGTTTATTTCTTAAACTGCAATAGATAGAAAATAAATAATCCGAGTATTCTCGGATGAAATTAAATCCTACAATTCCATTAATAAAACATGACCTTTTTCATTTGTATTTGTCTCTGCACCAATATTTAAGGACTGATATTATTACCTCCTAAGAAGTACGAATAAGGCCCTGAAACCAATTCTAGTCGTCCTGCTAATCAGGGATGATGCTGCATAAATTGGTTGGGGTTGGGAAAACTTACCCTAATCTTCACAGTATCAAGTTCGTTTTCAAATCTCCACTTTTCCCAATTTAGTGGTTTCTTAAAAAAAATTGAAACTTTTCAACAATAATTAAATTTTTTATTTTAACACTATATTTTATCTATGAAATCTCAATTTCTTAGCTGAAAATGAATAATTAGTATTAGTTTTACCTTAGTGTTTACTCTTTGAATAAAATGTTTTATCACAAATTTCATAGTTCAAATGAAATTTTTAAATCTTAGATTTTTCCAACTTATTGATTTTTCGAATTATTACAAGATTAAAGCCCCATTTTATTCCTCCCCGCTCATGTAGGACCTCTCTGCAGCCAGTTCGTATACATCTCCCATTTTAGAATTCAACAAACATTAATTATCATTGTGCCTGGAAGATTCTTTTGATTTTGTTACATTAATTTTATTTAATTTATATATATTGTTTTTACTTATTTTATGAGACCAAATCATAACGTTTCTTTATTTTATTCCGTAATATTGTTTTGAAAGGGTGGCATGATCATTATAGAGTCAAATATAATTAATTTTATAAGGCTTAAGAAATTAAAGTTTTAAAGCGTTAATGGACATTACGGACAATAAAAGTTGTGAAATGAGTTTTCCCATACTGCTACACTTCTGACAAACCGCGCTCCTAAGGAGGATGGAGGTTCCAGAACCTTTTATTATGTATTTTTGTTATATATGGTATTACATATTTCGTATAGAAACCGACTTACTGATATAAGGAATCGATTATAAACCAAAGGCTAGATACAACAGACCCTCTTGCAATGGTATGGAAAACTGGATTTAATTATCATTGAATTGCCTTTCCGATTTTTTTTTTTTTTTTCCCAAACCCCCAAAAAAAAACAGAAATAAAATGTGAATTAGTAGTGCATTACTGTATAAAAAAGAAAAAGTAATTCGTATTGTGTCTTACCTTTTACTACCTTTGGTATTTTAAGGTTACCTGTTATTTTTAATTTTACATATGAGTTATCCATTCAGGAGCTATTTTGAGTCCAGAGGCGAGGGGCCTCCTCGTGTTATATCGGATATAATATAAAAAATAAAAATAAAAATAAAAATAAAGATAAATAAAAATAAAATAAAAATTAATAAAGACAATAGATAATGGTGAAATGATAAGAGAAACAGCCTGAAATCAAAAGAAGTGTGAGGGAGGGGGTTGGGGTGCATCAGAAGATGGAGCTATGAGG
>NW_027115338.1:1015235-1018926 GCF_000696795.3 Halyomorpha halys | reverse complement strand
AAATTATATATTCAGGATTCCATCTCCTAGTGACAAATATAAATTCTGTCAAATCAGCATTTTTTTCTTTCGTCCTTATTTCTATAAATATAATTTATCAGTGTTACCATTGAAATTCCATTTTTTTCCTTATTCAAGTAAATTTTATGTTTATTGTTCTAATGCTTTATTTTATCAAAGGAGAAAAAGGGACAGCATATTCGACATTTACCTCGGGCGACAGAAGCCTAAACTACGCTACTGATTTGCAACACTGGTAACATGCTAAAATATAAAACAAAGAAGACCTAGTTTTTTAGTATGGCATGTAGTAAACATAATCTATTTCTTAAAATGAGTAATTAAGGCGTGCCGAAACCACTCTAATCAATTCCCAATCAGTTTAGCACTAGATTATTATAAATCAAAAAGATTTATTTCAAACACAGTTTATATTCCAATCATATACTATTGAACTGTTTTGGAAGAAATCGTTTTACCTTTTGATGATTTAGTTATAAAGCTGTTAATTAAGTACTTAAAAAATAAAACCAAACTTGGTTGGTTTTTTAATATAATAGGTAAATCGGCTACTAAATAATAAATAGTTGAAATAATTACTAATACAGTTTTTTGTGCAATATAAATAATATTTGGTTATGGTAAAATATGTCATTACATAGTGAGATATTTATAAAATATTAATTTTATTGCTTCTTATATATACTTATACTAAATTATTATTATTATTTCGAAACTGTCGAATATTCCACAACAAAGTAAAATAATTTGATGAAGTGAAATATTACATTTGTCACATAAATAACAAGAACATTAGGTCTCCTAGATGACAGCCTCCGACACCTCTTACTACGATCTAGTGGAATTGGGTTGTCAGCCTGCCCTTGAAAGAGTGGTCTTCGACAGACATTGCTTTGTCACCGCCCATCTCCCCCTGCCCAAGGGCGATAAATCCAAGTCTCGTCAGGATTCGGGAAATCTTGGACTTTTCCTGAGGGTCGCACGTTTTCCGGACAAGGGATGTATTGGTTTCCTATCTTCTTGTACATCTTCTACGTGGCAGGAATCCTAGAAAGAAGATGAATATTATATTTTTGTACTTCCACAGATCGCTTCTAAACGTTCGCTGAAAGAATAGGTTAATTGATATTGGTTATATTTTATTGTTTTTTCATATATTTTTCAAACTATTACAGGTCATCAGATTTCATATTAATTATAACCCAATAACCTACTCATTAAAAAAAAATTAAATATAAATCACGTATTAATTTACTAATTTTAACGGCAACAGGATACATTTACAATAAAACAATTGAAATGAAAAAGTAATATATAGAGGGAAATCAATACAAAATATGCAAGACTTGAAATAATTTATAATTTATTATAATCATAACAAATTAGAATTAAAATCAGATGCTGGAATGAGCAATTCCACTGATCACTTTTTATACTGAAAAGAGGGATGGAAAATATAATGTATCATAAAATAATACATTCAAACATGCTAACTAAATAATTTCAGAAAAATAGGATATGAAGGGGTTACAAAAACTTCTTATTACGAAAAAATAAATAAATACAAAATAAAACTATTTATGAGATATTATTTTTAAGGTGGATTTAATATACAATAATTTAGCATATTTTTTAAGGGAATAAGAACACACAACACTTCTTAATTAATTAATCGATTTCAATTTCAATAAAGTGCAATAACATTAAGGACCTCTTATTTATCTTTTTTTTAATTTTATTTATTTTTTGCGTGTGTGAAGTATAAACTCATCCGTCAGGTAATCTGGATTTCCATCATGACAAAAAGCGTTTTAGAACCTCATTATCTTTTCAAAGAGAAAGGAAAGTAGGTTTTCAGCCCAGTAAGTAAAAATTCCTTTTTAAGTCGGGTCCTGAAGCAATAAATCGTTTCCTTGCAAAGCTTCTATGTCCTTGCGTAAGGCCCCAATTCTCCTTCGAAGTCCCCTAATGTCATCGACGTTTCAATACTTTTATTATAGGCAACGTGTGATAGACAAGAGACAATTTTTTTGACCTTTGTAAATGTCCAAAGCTAAATAAAAAAAAAATCACAGAGACGGTGCGTGCATTGTCACGTTGTAGGTAGTAGTCAGATAGAACGTCTGCCTGATCTGCGGGAGTGAGGAGCTCATCGCCTCGATGGAGTTTCACCGATTTATTTATATTTATTACAGTTTTTAAAAAAAGGTATATTTATGAAAGGGAGATCAAAGAAATTAATTATATGTTGCTATTAATTTATAAATGGAATTCATATTGACAATACTGGGCTTTGGTATTATTTAATTTGACTTGCCATGCTTATTTGCCGGACCCGCTAGGTTTCAGCGGGTTTCTTATGGCAAATGCCCTTCCACCAGCATATTTATGATTCCGGCAATATTACTAATGCCCAGAATATCCAATTAAATGCGATCCAAATAATTCAACTTCTTCCCATATTGTCTAAACAGATTAGCACTACTAGATTTCAGAAAGCGCACCTGTTTACAAACTGATGTTAGTTCGAATCCCGGTTTTGGCAAATCTTATACAGGATACTGGGTGATTATCTCTTACCACTTTGTAAAGAAATGAATTAATGTTCAAAATCATTGAAGTGATTTTAAAAACACAGCTATGAGAGAAAATACGCGTTATATAATATAAGACCAAATTAAGATTGGTAATGTAAAAGTTACTTGATGCTAACTTTGACATTATAGTGACTAAAAGGATTAAAGAGAGCATAAAGGCATCCTTATTGTTACAACCTTTATACACGATTCAAAAAATACATGAATATAGAATAAATGTGACTTAAATAAATTGATAAAGTAATTTTGTACTTAATATTATATATATTTATATAATATTAAGTACAAAATATATATATCAAATAGAAAGCATTACTGTCCTAAAAAACAATTTGGGTCAAAATATCTTTATCTGATGTTAGTGTTACTTTACATTTACATTAAATCCATCAAATTATATCTGTGTCCACTCCAATAGAACCGAAAAAAGTGATTTGTCCGAAACTGTTGGAAGTTCATCTGTGTAGAATAATTTATCAGTTGTTTGCTCTGTTCTTACACTTTAAAACTTCATTTCCCAACTACTTATCTCATTCCAGTCCAATGAAGTTCTTTCCTTTTTTTTAAAATTATATATTCAGGATTCCATCTCCTAGTGACAAATATAAATTAGAAAAAGTAATTCGTATTGTGTCTTACCTTTTACTACCTTTGGTATTTTAAGGTTACCTGTTATTTTTAATTTTATATATGAGCTATCCATTCTAAAAAGGAGCTATTCTAAGTCCGGAGGTGAGGGGCCTCCTCGTGTTGTACCGCATAGAAGATAGAAAAAATAAAAACATTAATTAATAAAGACAATAGATAATGGTAAAATAATAAGAAAACAGTCAGAATTCGAAAAAGAAGTGTGGGGGAGGGTGAGGGGGTTCATCAGAATATGAAGTTATAAGGTGATGTTGATAGTGTTTTTGGAACGTTTCCTGCCCTGCCACCTTGCAGGAAGGAGAGATGGAGTGATAGACTGGGATACTGGATTGAAGGAAGCAGGGAGACTGTCAAAGAATTTAATGTGTCTCCGTGTGATGTGTTGTTAAGGAGGATGGTCCGTACTACTTCGTGGAAGAAGAAGA
>NW_027115338.1:996814-1010378 GCF_000696795.3 Halyomorpha halys | reverse complement strand
CTGATGGCAAAAACAGAACTTGCAGCTTCATCTGGGTCGGTATAGAAAAAAAAATCTATTTCATAACATTATAATGTGAGGTATAGAGTTTATTAACTACTATTAGAATTTAGCTATAGAGTTTGTGTAGAAATAAAACGTCAATAAACTAATCTTTGAGTTGTCTTCATGCGTTCCATTTCACACTCATTCATCTATTTTTTTTTAACCGATGAATCATGAGAGGTGCCGAAACCTGAAGCCTTTAGACACCTGGCCGATCTCTGATGGCAACAAATAAAATAGCACCTCTACCGGAAATCACTCTAGTGGAAACACACGCCACTACGTTAGAGTGGCTTAAGATCTGTACGACAACCAGCCATTTTCGCTGTAATAGTTGTATGAAGTGCGCTTTCAACTTAAAACTAGTTGCTCCCCCACTTTTAATTGGCTGGTTGAATTTGTAGTGGACTGTATACTATATAAATTTAATTACAATGAAAATGAATTGTTATGAAAAATAAAACATCATTAACAGATAAATTTATTGTAAAAGTTACACGTGGTGTAGGGGGTGGCCGAAACAAATTATTTATTGTTAGAGATAATTAATTAATTTTAATCAAAGTCTATGGATTTGATTAATGATGATTATGTTTATTGATGATGAAGATGGAACCCCCCCCCATGCTAGACTTTCGGCTACCGTAGCAATAGTCTTGAAACTATAATTAAAAAATTAGCATCTAGTAACTTTTCAATTCTCTCTATTAATAGCCCTATCTTTTAGAGAAAAAAAGTTATAAATATACAAGCATGAGATTAATTAATAATCTCGAAACCGAATAATATTGTAAATCTTTTTTTTATTATAAAGAGGAATATTCCAAATATTATAGCCCTGTATTGATTTCAAACTAATGAAAAGGTCGTATTTGTTGCGGAGGGGTCTTGGAATCTTTTCACTTTAAAGGCTGTATGAAATGAATGTAATAACCACTAATGCCTTTGTGGAGTGTTATGCAAGGTCTAATCTTCTTTATGGCTGCTAAATATCTCTATATACCATTTTCATCTTCTATTAAGCGGAGCCAATTTACCTGAGGGCCACATTTTTGTAGGATTTCTTTTTATCTTTCATAGAAAGTAAAAGAACTTAACTTATTAGATATACATTTTCAATTTAACTAATAATCAGACCACTAGTTTATTTCTTGAAATTGTTCATTAGTGAATCATCCATAACCATTAGTGAATCATCCATAACCATTAGTGAAATATCCATTCTAAATCGTACTATTTTTTAAAATCCGAAGGTGGGCGGCCTCCTCGTGTTGTACCGCATAGAAGATAGAAAAAATAAAAACATTAATTAATAAAGACAATAGATAATGGTAAAATAATATGAAAACAGTCAGAATTCGAAAAAGAAGTGTGGGGGAGGGTGTGGGGGTTCATCAGAATATGGAGTTATAAGGTGATGTTGATAGTGTTTTTGGAACCTTTCCTGCCCTGCCACCTCGCAGGAAGGAGAGATGGAGTGATAGACTGGGATACTGGATTGAAGGAAGCAGGGAGACTGTCAAAGAATTTAGTGTGTCTCCGTGTGATGTTTTGTTAAGGAGGATGGTCCGTACTACTTCGTGGAAGAAGAAGACTGGTTAGTTCATTGGTCAGAGGCATGTCAAGTATTTTGACCCTCTCAAATCTCTGACCAATCCACTCTTTAAATCATTGACACCAGCGCCCTCTCCAATGCGTTGGCAGGACCTACATCACCGTAGCTAATGAAAACCACAAGAGACAGAGACATATATCTAGTTTTAGTTTTAGTGTTTGTTAAGTTTTAGTTAGTGCCAGACAATGAAATAAGGTGTGCCTCAACACCTCCCACAACCCAGAAGTGGACCACTATTTGAAAAATTGTATACATTTAGACACTTAGTCCTGCTCCAGTAAAAGGATAAACATGTGCGTAAAAATGTATATATTTTTTTATATTAATAAATTTGTATGTTTTAGCGGTTAAGAAAAAATAAATAAAATAAAGCCAGTATTATACAGCAGTTGTTGTTGTTGGTTGGGGCTTTAGGACGTGAAACCCTGAGGTCATCAACGCCCATCTTTCGCACTTGATAATTCTATATTATACAGCAATTTAAGCGTGTCAGATCTTATTCCTCCTTTTCCTTTTTAACATTTTGCTTTCACCGATACCCCACCGTATCTCAGAAATGACTAGAAAGGAGGCATATCAAAAGTCGTGTACTTTGCGTACAGGAAGCCGGATTTCATTTACAAATTAAATAATTTAATTATTTAACTCGTACTGAGTGGGTTCTTCCAGCAAAATTTCTTCAATCTTCTTAGGGTTAAGACAGTGTAAATGAGACGAGATTACCTAGGATTAGTGAATCCTCACTCATTAAAACCGTTTTAGTTCAGACGCCAATTATTTAACATAAAAATCAGTGAAGACTAAAATGACTTTATTCTTACATATTTACAAGAACTACATGTTACTATTATATAAGAGTCTCTCTCTTCTAACTTAGCTATCTAGTGCTAGGAAATATATACGTACACTTGATAAGAGGGGGTAGGAAGAATAGTGAAAATAGGAGAAGGGGTTTGGACCAATCAGATAATTTAGGAAATTAGGGGAAGCCTAGAGAGTCTATGAAATTAGAAATAAATATCTGGGAGGGGTAAAAGGCGTGACTAGAAAAAGGGTGGCCAGGCTTCCCAGAAATTGGCGGTAAGCGACCATGACCTAAGGACTTGTGAGAACTGACTTACATGAGTTAAAAATAAAATATTTAGACTGATGCAAGTCCATTGTGAGATGACAGCTTGTACCTGCCTAAGTGTCAACCCTTGCTTTTTTACATTGATATAGAATACTAAGGAAAGGTCACTTCCTCTATGGTCAGTGTCTGTCGAAATGTGCCAGATGTCTATAGTTTATACTATATAGCCTTCCACAGACCCTGAGAAAAAAACTAACTGGAATAAATCTACAGAGATTCAACCATCTACTCCTCAGCCGAATCTTGGTTAATTACCCGTTAGTTTAGCAATGACCACATTGTAGTGGTTTTTTTTTTTTATATGCTCATTTATCTCGCTACGATAATCTTAATTCGACAACCCGAAGCAAGTTTTAGCTAAAACGTTTTAAACAATGGTAAAAATGCTATTTCTTTTTTATTATAATTTCTTATAAATTATTTACTAAGTGCTGAATATTATAGTTATATTACGTATTACTAAATGCCTGTATTTTAAAATCTTGAGCCACTACGAAGGATTTATATTAAGATGAGGCCCTAGACACACATGGAAAGATAATTTTCCTCCCGGGAACGGCTTTGGGACTGAGATCCAATTAAGGGTCCATTGAGGGGAAAGCATTGGGAGGCCTGACAAAAGGAGATATCTAATTGCTATTTGATCCTTACCTTTTCAATTATATATTTTTATTATATTCGTCTTTATAAATATTCCTCTTTCCGAAATATGATTACTGAAAAATAGAAATTCAAAGCAGTAATAAATTAAATTTAAGGGTTACATTTAAATTATGCTTCATAAAAATGTATTCAAATCATTTTTTTTTTAATATGAAATTCATATACGTTCGTTAAAATATTTATATTAAATTGGTTGGTTTTAATATATTTAATGAGGACCAAAAATATTGTGTATTACATAAACACTAGACCTTAAGTGTTATAAACAAAAAAATGAATTTTATTATAATTTTACCTTTTATAAAACTGCATCGAAAACAGCTCATAGTTCAAAAACTTAAAAAATAATTATAATTATATCAAATTGATACATTAACAAGCTTTTTTATATATATTTCAAAAATAAATTTGTACCTGCTAATATTTCTTGATGTTTACAATCTACAATTGGTCTAAAAATTATAAGAAATAATGACAAGTTAGGCTTGGAGCGGCCTCTTCTCTGGTTTTATTTTGTTACTTTGATCACACCCTCCTCCATGATCCTAGACCTTCTAAACCTAGGACTGAAGTCATATGTGACATTCAAGTAAAACCTTTTAATTCATCAGAATGAATTCCTATGTAATTCCACATAACCTGTTCAGCAATAAAATTTACACTTCTTTGCTTAACAATACAAACAAGACTGATCCTTGGCCTGCTACAACATAGTTCCCTGTCTTTCACAAAGCAGATGACTGCTCGCCACATATCCAACAATTTGTCCTTCTATTGCGCACTTCTTGTTGCGAAAATATTTCCATCGCATACTTCTTGAGGCGATATTTCCTTGGCAAATCTACCTGTCCTGACTAACCCATTTAACATTTCCATACCATTATAACCTGTTCAGTATTACAGGGAAGGTTTCTAAACATACCGTAATTTTTTTTCTAATTTACCCTTTTTATTAATGCCTCTATGTATTTTTCGCAAGACTTTTCATTCGAATCTAAGTCTTTCAACAGCTGATGTTACCTATACTTAGGAAAAAGAAACATTTACTGCTTAACTGCAAGTGGAGTATGATGAGCTATTGAGTGCATTTTTTTTTCGGTATTAGACAAAAACAAAAATATTAATTATGAATGTAAACAGACACATAGTGATAGTGAAATAGAAGCTTGGATGAAGGAGTAAAATAGAGTAAGTAAGCTTCCAAAAATGTGAAGCCAAAAAGGCCGACCTAATGATGAACTCTGGGGGCAGAAGAGTATAAGCTAATTGCAAAATTCCTTATTACAATGACGAGTATTCCTACTAATCTTAACATAAACCTGATCTCCAAGGGAGTATTCTCCTTTCTTCTTTTGTGCCTCCACTTTTTCTTTAAAGATGTCACTCCTTTCTTATGTCACTCCTCCTGCACAGAAGCCGTCACGTAACTTGACGCCTTTATTTGCCCCTAATTTCTTCAGTATTTACATAATTCTCAATCCTACTTAGGTATAAAATTTTTCATTAGTTATTATATTAACCTACTGTAGTGTCATCTACGAATTCATCCCTTAATATAACTTGTACTAATTGACACCAACACTTAGTATTGTGACATAACCTCATAGCTTCTTGTTGTAGACAGATATTATATTGTTGTAGACAGATAGTTTATTAATAATAATATGACATAGCCTTAAAGTATTGGGCGTTTGATTACACTCAAAGGACACCTTATAACAAAGCGGGAGTAGAACTTGTGCCATTGTACCGCAAGTTAATGAGCTATGGAGAAGTTGGACACGTGGCGTGATCTCACACGAACAGGGACTTAATGGTACTCCGGTGACAAAGGATAGGCCGTCTTTGAAACGGCTTTGAATTCTCTGCCAGAGTTAATTATATTAAAGTCATCGCCTTCGGCCAGTGCATAAATCCATAATTTAAACATGCTTGAAATGATAATAAATTATCTAACAATATATTTTTTTTAATATTTATTTATTGCTATTTACAACTGAATATTATAATAAATTTAGAAAATCTGATCTAAATTAAATTAGAGTGTTACAGGCGTGTATAGAAACTACCCATTGGTAACAAGCTTAACAATCCACACATCTCGCAACAACACATAATCGTTTATCCAAATGTAGTCCAAGGTAGCGGATCTGTTCGACAGGGGTAAGAGTAACATCATTAAATGAAACTGTAGGGTAGTCAGTAGGTTTACTACGAAGGGTAAAGGTGATTTGATGAGATTTGTTGGAATTTATCTTAATCTTCCAATTACGACACCAATCTTCGAGGGCTGTGATATGCGATTGGAGATTTTGGGATACAATTAATGGGTTATTATTAAGAGCGAGCACACATATATTTATTTAAATGTAAATTTAATACTTCAGTGGAACGTATATTGTGAATCTTTTATATTATTTTTTTCAATCTCAAGAGTAAAACAATTCTTAATTTGTTTTTACTACAGCTCTTTTAGGGCAGACAAATTTTTCGTCTCTAGCTGAATGTGATCGACTGCATCATCTGGCTATAAACGTTTAACACTTATAGGGTAATATACTAAATTATGTAAGAAATTAAAATTATTTAATTTAGAAACCGATCCACTGCATTATTAGGAAAAACAGTTAAAATGACAGCATTTTTAAACATTGTATAGTACCAGGAAGGTAGCAGCTTTCAACAGTGTTCCACTGAATTTATATTTTCACTTTTATGTTTTTCATTCATTTTTTTTAATCAGGAGTCATTTTTTATATCAGCCTATATCTGTTCTTAAAATATTTTGCACTTCCGTCTGAACTCAACACGTCTGAACACGTATCCAATTTCTTCTGAGTTTTCTTCCATTTTGCAAATATTTCATGAATTAGCTTACTTTTTTCTACTACTAAGATTGAGAGGTAGCTGTAACTTTTTTTCGTATCCAAGTTGGAGCTTTTGAAAAGGTGAAAACAAAAAATCAAACAGTTTCATTAGTAGTTTCATCGAACATAAAGGCTTATATAAAATACTTTTAGGGACTTTCCTGCTTCAATCTTATTTCATATTGATGAAGTGAAAATTTTATGATGCAACAAACAATTTAGCCAAGTAAGATTTATACAGTCTTTAATCACTTACAGATTGCGTTAAAAGTTCCATTGTCTATTGATTACATTTTCCAACCCCAAAGAAATGGCACTGAAAGGGAATCTGAGAAGAGTGTGCCAACGATAATTTTGGAAATATTCAGGATTTCAATATCAGTTGTCTCGTCAACTGAAACCCACGTAGGTTCTAACTTTTGTCTTATAGAAAAGAATGATGAAATTTCCTAGCAAGATGGATAAAACCAACTGCCAAATATAAGGTAATGTCAACTGGTATTTTAAAAAAAATATTTATCCTCCAACCAATCATTATATAAGTTGTGATGTAATAAAAAAAAAATTATATATATATGTGTGTGTGTGTGTGTGTGTGTGTGTAGAATACAGATATACGGAATATATATAAAATTTTGCAAAAAATGTAAATTGAATAGGTTTGAATTTATTTCAAACGTTTCAAAACATAAAAAGTGAGTTGATACATGGTCAAATCTTCATGGTCGAGTTAGTAAAAAAATATGTATTTAAAATAAAATGTTAGATTTAATTATAAGTATAAACATTTCCGTAACAAACAAAACATCTAATCATTATTAATGGAGGATTTTAATTGTAATTAAATTATAAGGGATTATTGCTATAAAGGACTGATTTACTAGCACAAAGCCCGAGGGACTCTTTGGTTGGTCACAGGTGTTTGCTGAATTAGAATCCTAAATTACTTAATGGATTAAAGCTTTGTTGTATTATACGATCGTGGCTGTTATAATTGCTCCACTGCTCAGAAATCTGGATTCGTAGGTTCGATTCTCATGACCGATAATCAATAGATTTTTCAAATTCAGTCTATTCGGGATAAAGGAGCAGCTTTTAGAAAAGAAAAAGATGACGATTAACCTAACAGTGGTTTTTTCGCTTTAAAATTTTTATGAATGTTTCATAACATACCACCAAAAGTGTGTCGAATGAAATTGAGCCCCAGGCTAAGGACGGAGTAAGACAAATGAAAAAGGGAAAATGAAAAAAATATCCAGCACAGAAAATGAACTGGTTCTCTATTCAACATGGATTGGAACAATACCATTTCATTTACCTTTTTTTTTTTTTAAACTTTAGGATTTTATAGACAATAATAGATAATGATTAAACGAAAATAAATGAAGAGGCATCCTCATTCCTCACTACGTAAAGGACCTCAGCTGTTCGGTGATTATTGTTTAGCTATCACCAAGCAATGCCTAAAAGTTCGATTACAGTCATACTCTCATACTTGCTATTTTTTAAAGTTGCTTAAAAATTCTACGAAGATTCATGGCAGATAGAAGACTCAACGCAATTATTTGTTTTCTGACATGGAATATCAGAAAATAAAATTATTTTAAAATTATACTTTCATATTCTTAAGACACAGAGACAACGTTTTTAATTCTTTGCCAATTTGATCACACTTTCATCAAGTCTGACGAAAACTATTCGTGAAACATCCTATTATGAGATTAATAATCGTATAAATACCAAGCAGATCTTTAATGTATTTTGGATAAAATTCAATAGCTCTTCATTCAAACCAATTATCTTATAGAATAAGAAACGCTGGCTGGTTGTACAACGTTCCGTCAACGCCATAATGTTATACCTAAATCCATTTGGACATTTCCACTCCAACCACTGCCCAAGTTGAAGTAAATAAAAATTAACACTCCGGTCACATTTGTTACTTTTTTAAAATTTTATTTGCATCAATAGTTTTAAATTGCAATCCCTCATGTAAAATAATCAATAATTCAGTAAAAATTAAAATAATTAAAATTTTTTCAGAACTTTAAAATATTGAGCCCTATACAAAGTGATAGTAGGTGGGAAAAGGCCTAACTCAATTTGATCAAAACAGTTGCTGTAGAATTACAGGAATACACACACAAAACACAAACAATTTTTTTTAATAATTTGTACTAATGTACTACTTTTCAGAGTGCTTACAATTTTTAATTTCCTTGAAAACTCAAATTCTAAAAATTTTATGATTGCAATATTAGTATTATATATTATTACACTTATTACACATCCCACATGTAACTTATAACTACCAGACATTACTGTATATTGTAATGAGTTTTTTTAGTTTTTTTTTTTTTCACGATAGACTGCCTGGAAAGAAAATTCAAAGCAAACAATATTTTTGAACTGATAGTTGCAAATCCAAATGAAGATAACACAAAACTAAGATAGGAGAAAAAATAGCTGATGGACACATTATTAGGAATTAATATTTGAGAATACTAACCTAATGAAATAAGAATAAGTAGAAACAAAAAAAGATATAATGGAAATGATGAAATAGGTTAAGGTTAAAATTACAAAGAAGAAATGTTTAACCTTGAAAATCAGGAATGATAAATTAAACGGAATATTTTTTTATTTAAGTGCCTTATTTTCCTTTTGATGTGAAATCTTCCACTATTTAATAAAGATTTTAAATGAAAACATCGTATCACAGAATTTGTTTCAAATGAACAAATTATTTTTTTTTCTCTACTACTAAGCTATTTTTTTTTTTCAAGTTTAAAAACTAAGTTGTGCGATTTTGAATATATCTGTATTCGGATTTCAAACTTTACAGTTATAATAATTTTAAGATATTATTACAGCGTTTAGCTACATACTATATAATTTAACCATATTTGTCTCTTTTTTTAATATGTATATAAAAGTTTGAGTTTGATTTCTTATAAGTAGTTTATTTTACACATTTTTTCTCTAATCTTATTCTCAAAATTGAAGTCATTCTATATTAAAGCAAATACGGTATTTACTTTACTAACATTTCTACATTTTTTTATTCTAAAGTTATAATAGTTTAAGTTGCTATCATTATTAATATTATATATACCATTATGACTAAATGTTTATAAAGGTCAGCTATTTAATCATCAATCTCGAAATAGATTGCTGTTTAAAAATTATATATTATAAATAACCTAATATTTTCTATTTATCCTTCAAAAATAATTAAATAAAAATAATATAGGAGAAATTGTATCAGCAAATAATATTTTATATCATGGAAAGTATTTCCTGTCAAGAAAATTTTTAGGATCTCCGTTTCTTATTTTTTTTATTTTTTTTTTTACAGCACTATACATCATGTGTCCTTGACACAACCTCTTTCCCTGATGACCCCGTAATGACGTCATTTTATCCGAACAAGCGTTCTAAGCGGGATGATGATGATATTCCTTAATCGTGATGATGGTCCTTAACATTTCTCCACGATAAAAGATTCCTCGATAATGGTCTTACTTAACCCATTAAGGGCATACGGAACGCGACATGGCGTGTCGTCAAACAATAATTTTATCATGTTAGAATTTTAAGTGTTGTTAAGACAGTTTAGAAGATTGACTTTAAAACAAACAAAATTCAACACTTTCAAAATTTGAGAAATCATTTTTACCTTATACTATATGGACCTAATTTTTCTTTTATATGCACGTATCCATAAATATTTAATATGGCTTTAGATTATAAATGGATTATATGATGACACTTTAATAAAAAAAAAAATTGAAAAGAGCAGCATCAAAAAAGTGTCTAAAATTGGAAAACGGCATTAAAACCACCCTTGTCATCCTAGGGTGCCTTATTTAAAACATTCCCTTATAGCCAACAATGGTCGATGTGCTGCATTTAAAAATTTCTGGAAGGAGATCATAACTCCAAAAATAATAGAAGTGTAGGCTATCCAGACCACCTGCACTCTAAACCCAGTATTAGCAACGGTCTTATCTTATGTTTAAATCATTTATTCTAAACGGGAAGAGAAAGCTTTACATTAAAAAAGTTGGCTGAAATTGGAAAACAGTGTGAAACCATCTGTTTATATGATAAATATGCAATATTTTATAAACAATGAAAACGAATCACCCTCACCACACAAATCATTAATTAACCTAGGTTGCAGAAGAAGAGTTACTGCGGAGACGATCTCACCGTTAGCCATATTCTCACTGAATGTATTGGTCACGAACCACTCCGGTTCTCTTCAGATTTACAGGAGATGATGAGAGAAGATCCCACTACAATAACGAAACTTTTTCACTTTCTAAAAATGTAATTGTAATTGTTAATTTTTAACTTTTTTCACTTTGTAACTTTGTTAATATGTCAATTGTTATCTACTAACTTTGTAAATTCAGTGTAAATGGCCCTAGTGGTCGAAACACATAAATAAATAAATAAAGCAAAGCAATGAGTGATATGTTAACCTCGCCATCAGCCCCTTCCAAAGCGTTAGCTGCTAGACCTGTATGACTTAACCTACAGGCTGGTTAGTAAGACCACAGCTCCTGTTTAGAATTTATTTTTTTCAACCAACTATGATTTCATTTTTTATAATCCTAATTTTTATTAATAATAGTCAAAAGTTTATTTGTGAAAAAAAATAATATATTAAACACTTTCTTACAACAATTTCGTCTAAAATACGTAGTTTACTAAATATCTGACTAATAAATAATGGTAACTGTTTTTAGAGTTCTACTACTGGGTAGTTTCTCTACATCCTGTATCATATCATTATGTCATTATGATCAAATTTACTTGTAATTTTTTTATACAGTTGTAAATATCAATGAATAAATAAAAAAAAATAAATAATAGTTAATCATAAATATGTAGGTGGACAATAAGGCACGTAATACTACTATAATACTATACAATACAACTACAATTATATTAATACTGAAATGACTAGAAATACTATATATTAATAGTTTAAGTGAAGAAAAAATTTATAATTTTACATTTATCATACAAAAATGTGAATACTTACATACTACAATAATTTAATAAGTACCAAGAATACAAATAGAAAAAATAAATACACTGTAATTGAATGGAGAACCCATATATTTTTTTAAAACATATTACTCTAATGTAAGTTAGAGATATCGATTTTGGACAAATTGCATTTCCTGGAGGCAGAGATTTATTATTTTACGATAATGATCCAATTATATCCTTGTTATTTTCGCTTCATGTTTTCTCCATAAATACGGCCTCTAAATACTGTCAAGGCAAAAATAATGACCGCTTCAAATTACCGTTAGCATCTGTTGAAATTGGATCAATTATTAGTTTGTCATATTCGTGTTGAGATGAATAAATAAATACATAACTGCAGTGGGATTTTAGAAGTCATTATACTATAATAGTTCCTATTTACAGCTTTACCGTTTGGACTTTTAACTTCATGTTGATTGATAAGTTCAAATATCAAGCATTTCTTTTGCAACTGATAAATTATAATTTTTGTCGTTTTGTATTGATGTTTTATGATTTTAATGGATAATACAAACATGGTTATATTTTTTTATATTCTTAGTGCCTTAGAAGTTTTAGGCAGCTTTATTACCGATAACTTAAAAAATCAAAACAAAAAAAACTAACTAACTAGAGAGCAATAGAACTTGATCTTACAACATAACTAGATCTTAGAACCATTGATATTTCAATATTACTTTAAATTTTATACTTAATACCAATCCATATGATATTTCAGTTTATATTTTATCTCATTAATGAAATCTTCATGAGATTTTGATGTAACCTCTACAATAATGACCTGAGAAACAAACAGTAAAAAAATATATATTTTATCATAAACGCAGCATTTATTTATTGAGCTGTCATTAACATGTCAGTTCCTATCATAATCTTAGTTTTCTTAGTCAGGCGAGAAAACTCTAATTGTGGTGACAAATTCTTTTGGAAAATAGAATTCTTTCACCATTTCGTTCTGTAATATGGTTCAATTTCACGTACCATTTTCAAGCCGATTATCAAAAATATAAACAATTGATTTTTTGATTATTTACAATCGTAATATGGGGTATTTGACCCAAACATCTGGCCAAAACTAATTATTAACCTTTAAATGTCTTAAATAAATTTTAATGTTATTTATGAATAATACAATCATATTTAACGCACTTCTAAGAAAATAAGTTTTTAAAATAATAGAAGACCGATTATTTGTAAATTTTATTATATTATTATGCCATCCATACATTACTATGTCTATTATATTACCATATGTCTATATTTATGTTGAGAGACAACTACTTAGATTTCAAAAATATTGGATATAATTTAACAAGAGATAATGCTATATGATTAAAATTATATGTATTATATTTTAACAAAGACTCTTATGAGAGGTAAACAACTTTATCTTTATTTGTGATTTCAGGGGTGAAAATTTATTTTCAAATACCTTTCGATCATCCACCGAATAATTTCCGTTTTAAATAAAGAATAATTCAAGCTTTTGGCAAGTGATTGTACCTGGAAATAGTCCTGTTTTCATAAAATTGAAAAAAAAATACAAAACTAAAGATAAAAACTGTTCTTTTTTTATTTGCTGATTATTTTTTTTTAAAAAATCATAAAACAACTAACTGCACTTTTCTGTGGCTACGGTTTTTAAAATAAAACTACATGAAATAATTTTTTTTATCAAACAGAAAAAACTACAAAAATACACTTTAGTATAAAAAGTGACTTTATCACTACCACAGTTTTAATATATTTAAAAATTTGCATGAACTGTAGTTAATACCTTGATGATAATCAGCAATAATATAAATAAAAACCTGGAAATTCTGAGACATTAAGAACGAGGTTTAAGTACAATTTGATTTTATATGGTCTATCTTGCAACTCTATATATTAATATAAACCTTCCCCATTAATTATCCTTTATTCAAGACAATTCCATTTCCTTTTATTTACTATTCAATAAAGAGCCAATCTGAAATGGAGCTCTAGTAAAAAACAAATTACTTAGTCAAAGGAAGCTTTAATCCACTAGGAGGAATAGGGGAAAATAAATTAGTCGAGGAAGCAAGAACAGTAAACATTCTTCAAATCCTAGCAATTTGCATAGAGACACTCAAATGTTTAATTAAATGGGCTCTCCTGCAGCCTGAAGGCTAGGATGCTGCTAATAGTACAAGA
>NW_027115338.1:990960-996574 GCF_000696795.3 Halyomorpha halys | reverse complement strand
TAGCTTTCGAGATAAAAAGCAACATTTAATAAAAATGTTGTATGGTATGTACTGAAAGATCAGTAGTTAGAGAATTTATTTTGAAAAATCTATATCTCTAAAACCATTTGACGTACAGATGTCTATTAGCACTTAAATTAAAGCTAGTTTAATGAGCTATAAAGTAGTTTATGATGTTTATCTTCGTAGGAATAATAGTTTACATGAAATTTGGTCAAATATATTGATTTATAGTTGTTCGGACAAATTTTCATTTGCCAAATTTATATTCATATCATAAAAACTACTACCCCAACGAAGATAAGTGTCATAAACTGCTTTACGGTAAGTTAAATTTCCTTTATTTTGAGTATTGGAAGACATATGTGCGTCTTATGGATCTAGAGATATATTTTTTCAAAAATACAACATTTTATACAAACAACTTTAAATTAACATATTGTGAGTTTATTTTGTCAAATATCATAATATTTTTTCAAAAATACAACATTTTATACGAACAACTTTAAATTAACATTTTGTGAGTTTATTTTGTCAAATACCATAAAAACTACTACTCCAACAAAGATAAACATAATAAACTATTTTGTATTAGATTTAACAAGCTTTAATCTGAATCAATCTTAATTTGATCATCCAATAGTTTCTGAAATGAAGTTTTTCATAAATCAAACTGATTGTCCGAACAACTATAAATCAATTTATCTTAGCAAATATCATGAAAAATACTAGTCCTACGATGGTAAAGGTCTTAAACTTCTTTATAGTCCATTAAACTAACTTTAATTTGAATGCTAACAGACATCTGTACGTCACATAGTTCCTGATATATTGAATTCTCAAAATAAATTAACTAACTACTAATCTTTCAGAAGACTTATAAGAAATTTTGCTTTTTAAAAAGCTATATATCGAGAACTATTGGACGAAAATAGCTCTTTTAGGGATAATATTTCAGCAAATTTACTCTTCTTTAAGTAATGTTCTCTTAGATTTTCTAGTGTTGTTGGAAGTAAAAAATAGAGCTCCGAATGAAAAATTAATGTTTTTTTAAGGTTTTGAATCAGCCACCATTTTTTATTCCCCCAACCTATACTTGGCAGACTCATCAATTTTGCCTAGTAATTATACATAGTATTCATTAAAGTAATAAAAAATCGGGGTGAGATCACTGCCTTTATTCTTCCCGGCTCTTGTACTATAATAGTGTATGTTACTCCATCTCAATGTGGTTGTAAGGGTTGTGAGGTATAGAGCCAGAGTGCAAATAACAAAAGGAGTAGCCAGAGTGCAAATAACAAAATATCATATAATCATCCGAACTGCTTTTCTTACATACTATATGTTACTAACTATATTGAGTATACTATATATATTTATTACTATATACATATAACTACTATATTAAGCCGACGTTTCGCACCTTTTGATGTTTGCTTATTCATGAAAAAAACAAAACATTTTTTTAGAATAAAGAATTTCTTTACCTAATAATTAAAAAACTACATTGTATAGTGTATAATTTAATATTAATATAAACATTACTTACAGTTGTTTATTTCAGTGTGTTCTATATTTCTGTGATACAACTAACTCAAAGCTCGTCAGAACTGAATAGGGTGAAATGGAAAAAAGGAAAATGTGGGTTTTTATGATTTTTCCAAATTTGGCCGTTTTTCTAGCTGGTAGTCAGGCTGTTATTTCTATTTTTATCTATTACGGAAGTACCTAGGGTCGTTGACAAAAGTTTACATACTGACATTCACCAACTAACAGTCGACTATAAATTAATGATTTTTAATTTATAAATATTCCGGGATACTTAAACATAGATATAAAACAAAGTCATAATGTCCCATCAATAGAAGACATTGTGCTTAAAGAACAGTAAATACCTTCATGATTCAAGATATAAATAAAGTAGAAGATGGGCATTCAAAGTAAAAGATGAAGATAAACTTCAAGATACATTTTTTATACATTATAAATCAAAACGTGTAATTTCTTGTTTGATAAAAATTAATCACAATATACTATTTTTTTTGCAGTATTTTTTCTAAATTTCTCGTCCTTGAGAATCATAGCATAACTATACTCAAATATGAGAAATTTAGAAAATTTGGCTTCTTATAGGCCCGGTTATTCATTTATGAACTGTTTTATGTTTGTCTTAAAAAAAAGCTTGTTTCATATCAAAAAAGGACCCTGACTAGTTTAATAGTAATGGATTATCCAAGTCAAATGTTTAATATTGCCAAGAGAGATAATGACCAAGCATAGAAGGCTGTATTTTATCCTGGCTCCCTGTAGTTAATAATATGGCCGGATATTTTGTCAAATTGATGACTACCTCTGAAAGGCTTACGGTGAGATTTTGAAATAATTAATGGCTCTTTATAAATGAATCTTCTTATTGAAGAAACTAATTATAATATGCCGATAGTATCAGTCAGACCTTAACAAATTTAGGTGATTTATAACCACATAAGCCAATTTATATTGTAATAATTAAGCATTTTGCTAAGGTCTGGAAATAAACTTCTGTATTTTAGGTTCATATTAATTTATTTGTTTATACTTTTGTCTATCTTCTTTTTTACAATTGGTATTGTTTTTACCCCTAGTTTACGTATTGCTTGATTTAATTTTAGTGATAACTTCCTCTCATAGTCGAAATACTTTTTTTAGCAACGGAATAAACTCTCTTTTTTTTTCGTAAGTGCCAGCCTGACCACAACAGATATTTTTTTACAGACGACTTTGCTTCATTTGCGAGCTAAACTAAATCAAGTAGGAACGAACGAAGATAACAAACACTTTTTATCTATGCTCTAAAGACGTATTTAGAGATTGCTCTAAAGTGATTTCTAACGATCATCACTTTTAAAAGTGTACAATATCTAAAGTACCGTGGATTAACGTCATTAAACAATTTATAAAGTGCTTTTTTTTAAACTTAAACTTTTCTGTTAATTTTATTGTCA
Source organism: Halyomorpha halys (assembly GCF_000696795.3). Lineage (NCBI taxonomy): Eukaryota > Metazoa > Arthropoda > Insecta > Hemiptera > Pentatomidae > Halyomorpha > Halyomorpha halys. The sequence continues at coordinate 993,590 of NW_027115338.1, read as the reverse complement.
TCATCTAAGATGTTAGTTTATAACATATGTTTGTGCTTAGTTCAGATTTTATTTCGGAGAATAAATTCATTTTCCACTTTAAAAAAAAAAATTATTTTACGCATATAAAATAAAAATAAATTGTGAGTAACTATAAACTATTTGTCACCATATATGCAATTAAATATATAGGAATAATTTTAATATGAACCAATTTAATTTAGATCCAATTTGCATTAATCTTTAGTGAAAAATTGAGTAAAGGTTTTAGATTCATGAATTATATCAAATCTGTTCTACCTTCAGTTTTGTGTAAAGAAAAAAAATCATTATAATAAATAAAAAGGAAATACAATGAAGTATCCATAAAAAAAAAAAATTATGTTACGCCTTTGAGATGTGATTTTACGTGTACATAAAAATGGAAATTTTAAAAATAATTCTGTCTACACAGGCAGGACATTCTCTACTCCTAATCTAATTTTTTTTTTGGAAAAACTAAAAAATACTTTACACCAAAACTCGCCTATAACATTCCAGAACTAGACAGAAAAATCTTCGGGTCCTGATGGCGAAATACTTTCTGTTTATATCTGAATGTGCCAAAATTATGGTAAAGAAAATAAATTACAATATTTTAGGTGGTCTATTTTTAATACCACTTGCTTTGAAGAGGGCCTTTCCTTCACTACTGATGGCGATTTTGGTTAGCTCAAGTATGGGTTTTCACTCCATTCAATTTACGTTTCAACTTAATAAAAACTATTTCAGACCGTTATTTACAATATAAGCAGCCTCAAAGACTGCCTTAGATATTAAATATATGCAGACAAGAAGCTTGTTTGTGTTCAGATAAAATTGCCATTTTGGGAACTGTAAGGCGCAGAGCTCCAATTATAACTAATACGAGGTTTAAGTCATGATTGAGACTTCACAAGGGGCTGATGTAGGAGATTACAGGGAATGAAAGGTTAAGATCTAATGCGCCTTTTCTTCTATAGTAGTCCTTATGTGCCTATACATAAAGACTTTCTCTATTGATCGTAGCACAAACTCTTGTAGCTATAGTTGTTAGGATAAAATGAATACTAGGCTGTCATCTATTAATGTCTAAATCTATCCGTTTGACACAAAGGAACCCAAGATTATGAAAAATAATCTATATATTACAATATTTAAAACAAAGATACTCTATTTCTACAGAGACTTGAGGTAAAATATTTACTTACATAAGAAGATGGTCATGGTTGCGGTCAAAAGAGAAACAATAATTTCCATTTCCAAACCAGGTTAAAACTTCATAACAAAGAGAAGTTAATGCTAAAAATTTTCATTTTAAAGATAATAAAATATTACTAAAAAATAATTTTTCAAACAAATATCCTCTTTTATCACTTAACCTTCTTTTATTATTATTAAAAAAATATACAAACATAAATAAATAATATCTATGTTATAAACGTCCTTTTGTTAGCATAGAGGAAGGCTTGGACTGCTTGGGAATGTGTACAATTGGCTTAAATACTAGTAGTAATGATAGCAGTGATGACATTCACTTCCTCTGCTGTACGAAATGGTATTGCCACCGTATTTTATGGTATACTAATACAATTAACATTTTATTATAAATCAGTCTAAATATTTTATTTTACGAATGGATGTAAATTTTATTTTAATTATTTAAAAAAATAATTATAAACTGCCTAAAAATCGAAACAGTTTAATTTTAACTTTATCACATTTATATATTTGTAACAACATAAAATAATATAATATTTAGATTCATATTGGATATTTTTAAATACTTTAATCGGTATAAAATAGATTTAAAAAATATATTCATATTGGACAATCGATAGATATATTTCATAAAAAGTAACTCGAAATTATCAAATGTTTAGAAAATGACCGCGAATTATCCTTCTTCTCACAAGAGGTAAGACTATAATGTTTAAGAGATCTCCTTATTTAATTAAACAGAGTAACTAATTCAAGCGAGAAATGCGGTGCTGAAGGGGTGTAATATTATTTCCAATAGCTGACATGTCATATTTTCCTTTATCTCTTTACACAGATATTTTGTTGTTGTTTTTTAAACTCTTGACAGTTACGAGCTTATAAATTAAAAAAAAAAACACCCGAATAAAACATTCACATTTTTTTTCTAAAATTAAGAAAGTATTTTTTCTCATTTAAACATTTCTTGTTTTTTTATTCCTAGCTCAAATTTAATGATAGTCAGAAACTAAATCTAAAAGTGACAGAAAAATATTTATAATGATTAAAAACTCCATGTACATTGCAAAGGAAAAGCAGAAAATGATATATTTTGAGAAAAATATTCTCCAGTTTGTAAATTCAAATACTTTTTTTTAGAAAGAAGGTGAGCTATAAATCATATGAGCTAGCAATGACTCATGGAACACTTTTTTTTTTTACTTATGCACTTTTTTTTTTTTTATTGTAATTTTTCCTTAAAAAATATTAGGTGTATTTAATCTCGAAAAAAATTTAGGAATTTTATTGCAGAACAGTTTTAGTTGGAGAATTAAAAGCAAACCCAACGTTAAGATAGATTTATTGAAAGAAATATGATATAAGACAATCACAATGTAATTTACTAGCATACAATACCATAAAAAATAGGTAAA
>NW_027115338.1:987084-990430 GCF_000696795.3 Halyomorpha halys | reverse complement strand
TTACATATTTTATTAACCCTAATAAATAGAGTTGCTCATTAACAAACTGAATAACTGGGATGAAATAGATATGAGTTTATCAATAATGTCACTTTGTTGTAGAAAAAACAAATATTCACTGCTTATTTGTGAAATGTGAAATATTTATCAATATTCGTCAAATTGAATAATTCAAATTTTAGATTTTCATAAAAATTGCGACAGTTCCATGAATTTATTTATTATAAAAACAATTGTATAAGACATGCTTCTCTGTGTATTTATGTATACGTTAGGTTTTATTAAGTCCTAATAAATGCAATACTATTTTAAACATATTAATTTCCAATTAGAATACTTAAATAAATATATTACACTTATTAAACTTAATTTAGTTAGTAAATTATTTGATACGGCCCGGGGGCGTATCAATTCGAAATACAGCCTGAATACCACCAATTAATTAACGTAGTTACTTTTGAATAATGCATAGGATCGATTGATTACAATTTGTCTTTAATTTACTATAATGAATATTAAAGCTTTACAACACTTAAAATTAATAAATTTATATTGATTAATTATTTGATTATACATACACAACGAGGAACAAACAAAATTAACTTTATTTCATTCGTTGATTTGATTACCGATCAACTAATGACATATCCACAGTATTTACAATTAAATTTTGAACATTATTAAACAAAATAAAAATATATGCATAATTTTATGTGATAAGATGGTTCGGGTGGCGGTCAAAACGTGTACAACCACTAATCAGGGCAGAATCAAGAAAGTAATATAAATATTTTTTTCAGGAAGTGCAATAACTATAGGAAGATGGTGTATTACAGCAATTACTAGGCAAACAGTCCAAACTTTCAATCCATATCAAAAGACTAATCTACATGACTATAGTAAGGCCTATCTGGACATACGAAGTTGAGCTTTGGGGCTCACCTTCGAATGCTTCTCCTATCCTTACAACATAAAATCTTTCTTGAAATCCTCAATGCTACGAATAAAATCTACTTTGTCACGAATAAAATCATCCATAATGCCCTTAATGTCCCGTATGTAACCGATCAAGACCAAAACAGATATCAATCCTTTCATAATAAAGTCCCTACCCACTCAAACCCCCTAGTTTTTCTATACTTGCTTCCTCTTCCATTCCTGACAATGCTCTGAGGAACTTGAAAAGCAGATAGTCTCGAGACATCCTAATGTAGAAATATTATTAGAGGGCTACCACTGAGTAGTTTCTCTACACGCCTAAATCATATCATTATGATCTTTCATCACTTCTACTGGATGTATTTTTATGTAAATACTGATGTGATAATCAATAAATGAATTATTTAATGAAAAATAAATTAATTAAACAATATGCCATGACGTTACTGTAATCTATTAACCATAAATCTAATAGAACAGTGGTTCAGCTGTAATGTGTAAAAGCATTGATGAAGATTAAGTGCAAAATGATGAAAATTACACATAAATGTACAAACTAATGTTACCAACAATACACAATATATGTTACACACATACAAACTTTTTATGGAAAAATAAATTTTGATGTATATTAATTTTTATTATTCCATTTGTAATAATATTTGTAGTTAGTAAAAAATTAAAGTTTTTTGCTCAACATTTTCTTCTTATTGCGCCATGAATTTTTTATGCAAAACATATAACTCTATTAATTCAATTATCTTGCATGTATGATCTTGTGTTTTTATTCTATAAGAAGAAAGCAAATCCATTGATGTATAATGAATATATTTAGAGGAAAGAGTATGTGGGGGTAAAATAAAAAATATGAAACTTTTTTTCTTGACTCCTAGGGGCATTGGCAATAGCCCTCGGTCACGGTTCTAATGTATTAGTTTATCTAAGTTTTACACGGTTTATCTAAGTAAGTTTATCTAAGTTTTACACGGTTTATCTAAGTAAGTTTATCTAAGTTTTACACGGTTTATCTAAGTAATACACGGTTCTAATGTATTAGTTTATCTAAATTAGTAAGTATTAGTTTGATCTTAGGGTTTAAAGTATTTTAGTGTATGAGTCGAATAACTTACTTAAGTGAGGTTTATTGTACATTTTTTAAAATTTATTTACCAAAGGGATTTCTTCTTCTTAGAAAATCAATAGATTATCTTAGTTCTACCGCGTTCCCCAAGAATTGTTCATCGCCTGTATTATTTAATGTATATGAACGTCCACTAAGGCAGTATATTAATACTAAGCACCCTCGGCCCTGTTAACGTCACGTTGATGGTGGGTCTTATTGAATTCCTTCCTTCATGAATTCCAATCCTTAGAGTCATGTGGTCTAAATAATTTGAGATCATTTCTTGTCTTTTTAAGGATTTAGCAAATATTGGTAAAAAATTAAATGTATAAATAAACAAAATGTTACACTCAACTCTATGAATTACATGCCATAAATATTAAAAAATAAAAATAATTTCTCAATTTATTTATTACAATATAGGAGTTCTAGCGAATACAGAAGATATTGAACTGATCCTTCAAAAAAATTCCAATAATGGGTCTAATAAACAATCCTACAGGCATAATAATAAAAAAACATGTTGTTTACAAATTAAACTTTAGAGCTAAAATTAAGCTTGAGAGATTCATGAATTTATTTCTAACATCTGAGTGGCAGCAGAAATCTTCTAAGTAATGATGGAGGACATAATTGTTCCGATCCACAAAAAATTCAGAAGCCAGATACTGTGGAAACAATAGGAAATAAGTTACAAATAAATACACTTTGATATTCTTTATAATTTCCAACATTATTATGTTTATTTTTTACAAGTAAAAATTGTGGATATTACCATACCAAATATCGACCATTGGCTTAAAATGCTGATAGAATGTAACTCCATTTCCAAAGAGGCCTATTAATTTGTCCTTAAGTAAGGAGGAAATGATTTAAGAATTTTAGAATCCAAAATGAAGCTATATTTGAGATATTTGCTGGCCTTGCCACAGTAGTGCGTACTCTCACGTAAACCACACGAAAGATGAAAAGAAAGAGTGATCACAGATCTAACTGTTAATGAACTTTCCCTCAGAAGATCGCTGAAGCGGGCCAAGCATCATCTAGTGAATCTGTCGCTCCTATGAAGAACAGAGGAATACCGCCCCAAGGACGTGCTTAGACATACTCACCTCCACTCTCTTCTTTCCTGGGAGATGGAAAAGAAATACGGGAGAAATACCAACTTCTCTTCCTTTTTCCTGTTATTACAGAAGAATTGAAACAAATCCCTCAGTCTCGCAATTAGAAGTATAAACGAAATAATGTAAGGTTTTGCAAGTTCAGGCTTCATCAGAATTTTTT
>NW_027115338.1:983634-986534 GCF_000696795.3 Halyomorpha halys | reverse complement strand
ATATTGAAAAAACAAAAAAAATAAAACAAAAAAAAATACATATACTCCTTGAAGAAGAAGTCAGAACAACGGGTTTTATAACATTCCTTTGTTGAGCAGCATTTTTGATTAAACAATATTTTTTTTAATAATATTCTTATCAGTAAAGACAATAACAATATTCCGTTACACAAATTAAATTATTATTATTATTTTCCCACTATATACATACATATAAACGCTTGAGTACCGAGGTGTCAGAGGAGCTATATATTATGAGTATACAGCTTAGGTGAAGGCTGGTGTTGGGCGTTTAATAACAGGAGCCAGGGTTCGATAATAAGCTTTTCCCAACCATCACGGCTGGCTCAACTTTCTCCTGGAATTCCTCAAATATTCATGTCAACTTTTTAAATTTTGATTTTTTTTTCTTGACTATTTCAAAACCCTTGGTTTCAGTGCGATTTTCAAATAAAAAAAAGTCGATGTTTTCCAAATGGAATGCGTATTTAGATAAATTGATTTTCCTACACTACCTGGTAGGTATCTCAAATAAGCTATTTAATTAAATAGGAAATAAACACAGTAACAGATACATCTGCAATGAAAATCTTATTTACAGTAAAAACGAATTGCACTTAAATATAATCAAGCAATAGACAGAGGTGTATTTAAAAAATACATAGTTAAAGTTAACACTTTTACTGCGGTTAACAATACACTATCGTCAAGCCGTGGTGCTTGGGAACATGTACAACTATGAGCTATTGTCAAGGGAGGTCACTTTTCTAACTTGTATTCGAAATGATAAGGAGAGCTCCTAGGATTATTCCGTACAGTATTTAGTACTGTCCCAGCTGGGCTGTCTGTCTGTACTTCAGAGAGTAGAAGCACAGGTCTCTGCAGCCTGGGAACTGTAGGGAAGCCGGTTCAATTCGGCTTAGAGGGTCGACTATTATTTCTGTAGTAAGCCCGCGAAATGAAAACTTGATCCCCCATAACAGTATAGCATTAGAATAGGGTAGTAACCACCAGATGATTTCCCCCTCCCCCATGTTTCAGAAATGACAAGAAAGGGGGTCATAAAAAAATAAATAAAAAATTACTGGCCCACTCACCACTAGCTAAGATAGTTATGGATTCTGCCTCCTTTTAGTAATTTTACACAACTTCAATTTTTTTTTATTATCCACAATCACAAAAAAAATTTTTACATGTCCAAAAAGTTTGCTTTTTTTAATTTTGTTTATCTAAAAAAATATTTTTACATTGTTTTGGATTATTTCATTTAATTCAAAATGTTTTTTAGAACATGTGGTGACGTGCAATAACTTTCTAGAGTCCTTATTCAATAATTCAGTTAAAAAAATCGGAAAACTTTCATGCATCAGTTAATTACATACACAGATTCAGTGACATACATGGGTGACGATAATATTCATCATGGTTAAAAACAAGGATTTAAGATTTTTATGGTGAAATATTACATTTTATATATCATCAAATGCTTATTTACATTAAAAGAAAATAAATTGTTTAAAAAAAAATGGTTTTCCAGGGAAGCTACCGCAATCAAAGTTTACTTAAGTACTAAAATATTTTATTAATTTAAAAATTAGACTTTATAAATTTAGAAACATTACACTTTATAAAATGTAGAAAAAAAAACGAAACAATGTTTTCATAGCACTAGTTATAAGTTATTGGCCAAAATAAAAAAAAATAGAATAGAAAACTGTTTTTTAATTATTAATTTCATATGAATAAATAAATGTATAATGCCTAAACTTAATCTTAGATCCAATTTAAAAGTATATAATTTTGAATACCTCGCGAAAAGGAGAAGAATCTAAAAAATCGAACAAATAAAATTTGTATTAATAATAATAATAATAATGTAGGCCTAACGAACCCGAAGGTTCGATGTCAATACCACCAAGCACTCTCTGCATAAATCCTTCCAGTGATGCCCCTCCAAACCCAATTCCACTAAATCAGTTTGAACACAATCCTCCCATCTACGTTTCGCTCTACCCCTCGGACAATTACCCATTGGTTCAGGGTATATTAACATTGTAGGGGTCCGCTGGTTACTAAGCCCTACAACCTTACAGGCTTATCTTATACGCCGCAATGCTATAACTTGAATTATATTTACCGGGTGTAGGACCATTAATTCCAGCGTTGTTTAATCTTCAAAATTCTCCCGTTAATTCATCCTTTTTCGCTCCGAATATTTTTCGCAATACTTTATTTTCGAAAACTCTGTTCATCCCTTAGTGTAAGATGCCACGTCTCACATCCATAAAGAACAGTGGGAAGAATATTAGTTTTGTAAACTCTAAAGTTTTTCGATAGAAGGCGCGAGCTAAGCAGTTTCGAAATTGAAAAATAACAAGCATTTTCGACCTTCAACCTAGCTTTTATTTCGTCTTCAATTTCGTTTTTTTCTAGTTACCGTATAAACTAAATACTTAAACTTATCTACCTCTTCAAACGTATTTTCTCCTATAACTATATCACCAAAATTTCTCGTGTTCCTACTGCTAACCATGTGTTTTGATTTCTTTCAAGACCTAGTTCCTTACTGGAGTGTATTAACGTGGTATTTGGTTATATAGTTTCCTTGTCCTCGCCCAATAATACCAAATCATCAGCATACCCAAGCACCGGTATTTTACTACCTCATTACCGCGTAGGGAAGCGTCTCACGGGTGGCGGTTGTAGGGATGGTTGGTGCAAATTCCTCGGGAGTTCCTCTCGGCTATGTCCAATAGACTCGCTGACCAATAATGAGAGCGGCCCCCCAGGCTTGCTGGAGGGTGTGACGTAGGATTGAATGCCCTACTCACATATTTTTTTAGTTCCAAAAATACCACAAAACAGTCATGGATCCAAAATATAAATTAAGATTTTTTTTT
>NW_027115338.1:978041-981974 GCF_000696795.3 Halyomorpha halys | reverse complement strand
TTTTAAAAATATAATCATATAATACGGCGTACTTTTTGAAATTATCAAGCATTCATCTTAGTCTTTAGACATTTTTTTTTATATTCAAAACGTAAATTGGGTGCTTATTCCCTTTCTAAAATAAACTATTCACTTAGTTTAGTTATTAGCCATTTTTAATTTTTCACACATAATTTTACATTTTTTATACCACTCCTATATATTTTGTTTTCTATTTCTATTTCAGTGATGTCTAAAAATTTATAATTTGATATGATAATTGTGTTAGCTACTATTGTTTGAATGTTTTATGAGAAGAGAATACGGTTGGTATCCAAGATCAACTACCCCTGACATTTCAGGATAAAAATAAATACGAGTTTTTACAAGTTGTCGAGATCCATTACCTATAGTTGAGTATGTTAAGGCAGCAATTTAGCAACATCAAGTCACAAGCGGCACTGGTTTGGATCCGTGCTCGGAGAGATGACTTTTATTTGGTGATAGTTAAGAACTGTGATTAAACTACTTCTTACGTTAGCAATGACCAGCTTGGAAATAGATAAAAAAGAAAAAGAGATTCATTCACTGAGCTCTGCTAATGTTTTTGTATATCTAACGACAAGAAAATTAAAATCTGTACCATTACAATACTTGGAGGGTCAGTACGTTGTAAGGAAGTTTTATTTCTTGAAAAAAGTTTATACCTGGAGGTGATTTCTTCATGATCACACTACCGGAGAAATTATCTTCTTTGTACAAACCTATTTTGAAGGCTTAGAAACATCACGATCCCCTGTGAAGGTTGATATAAGCCATTGATAGGAGGCACCGCCTTGGCAGAGAATTAATTGTTCTCTTGACAAGGCATAATCGATTCCACTGGGAGTGTGACTCAGCTACTGAGACACTACTATAATTATAGCCATCGCTGACTGTGATAGCTTCGCTGGAATAGAATCCAAATTAGCTTGGTCATCCATTCACCATTCTCTCGTGACGTTAGGATTCGAACTCACAACATTCTGAACTAAGCCCTTCCAACATGCTTAGCTGTCACATCCTGTTTACATCGAGACCTGTCCGTGCCCTACTTTAGGTACCCCTATTGTATTTTAAACGAAACTTCAAATTAGTTACATATTAACACCCGTTATTAGTTACACATTAACATAATAGGTTACTCATTTACACCCGACGAAATCAGAAACGACCCCTGCAAACTTGAAGCTATAGAAAAATTTCCTCTTCCAAGATCAGAAAAAGAAATTAAGCAGTTTCTCGGCCTAACTGGCTATTATCGAAAATTTATTCAGAACTATGCTCGTATTGCTCAACCATTAACTTCGTGCTTACGCAAATCGGAAAATAGAATAAATCCTGAATGTTATAGTGAAGCTAATCATAATCTAAAATCTCAACTTCTTAATTTACCCAGACGCCAGTAATATCGGCAGTTGGCGCAGTACTTTTCCAAATCTCTAATGGCAGAGGATCACCCTATAGCCTATTTTCTTCTATCTTAAACTTTATCTATCTTATCTGCAGGCTAATTGCCCATGTCACACCTTTAAAATAAATTAAATATCAAAATAAGATCATAACAGCTCCAAAAATTGTTTTTAAATTGATTACATACTTACATAACTTTTCATATCCTAAATTTAAAAACTTTTTTTCACAAATAATCTTCTCTTTTTCATTTACAGAACCTACCTTCAACAGGTTAGGACTCTGTTATCACATTATCATTAAAAATGATTTTTTTACATTTAATTAATATTGAATTTTAATTTGTTTGCTTATAACTTAACATTTCTTAAATCCATAATTACTATATTCATTTTATATAAGTATTTTTTAAAACATACATATATCCCCCTCTCTATTTTATTTTTTCAAATATTTACTCACCTGTACATAATTTATATGTGTGTGTATATATATTATAAATACATCTGTACAATTAAGTGATTTGAACATTTATCTATTTACCGACTTTTTTTTTGTAATAATTAAATATTTCAAATTTACCATATAATTTATATTTTCAGAACTGTAAATCGATTCTAATATTTTTCATCTAAAATTATTATTTTCTTTATGAATAACCTTGACATTTTCAAAATAAAAATCATGCTTATTTTGAACTACATGTTGTACCAATGCTGTTTTTTTTTGGGTCCTTTTTAATATTTTTTATATCATTTCCATGTTGATACATCCTGTCTCTTATATATTGTTTAGTTTCACAAATATATATGACTGGACAATTAACGCATGGAATTTTATATTCTAATCCTGCTTGATATTTACTATCTATTGTCTATCTATCTATTATCTAATTTCATCCGTTATTTTTATATCCTTATTAAAAAAGTTATTAATAACATTGTATTTTATGTGAATAAGATGACAGGATTAATAATTTAAAATTATATTACTGGATATTTCCTTTTTTAACCATTCTGTTAATAATGTATCTCCTTACCTCATTATCAACATGTCCATGAATCATAAATTGCCCTCTTTTTCTATTTCCATCGTAAATTTTAATCTTTTATGGTAACCATTTAAATATTTAAGTATATTATCTTTATCTGTCTCTTCAATAATGAAGAAAATGTCATCAACATATTCAAACAAAAGTTTTAATTTTATACCTGATGCTTCAATTGCTTTTTTTATCAAGTCATTCATTACCAAATCAAGTTAACACCTTACATCTTAAACAAATTCTAAATAATATTCATAAAACAACATTTTTATGAGTTGGAATAGAAATAAATGTTTTAAAAGGCCAGCAAGTGATAATAACTATTAATAATTTATTTTATAGACTTATTCATGTCAAGATGTTAAGTATTATTTATTTTTAAAATGGCATTATGTATTTTTGACAACACCCATAAAGTTTTATGGAAAGATTACAGCCCTATATACCCAGAATATTGTTGGGTTAAATTCCGACTTGTAGGAGGCAACAGGTTGTATAATTTGAGATCTATCTTTTATCTTTGATGTCTCCCCATCTGAACAAACGCAACTAGGTTTCTTAGTAAGCTATTATCCCGAAATTAGTCTCTCTAAATTAAAAGTTCAATTTAATCATACTGGGGTGTAGTCGTAGAAATTAGTCGATATTAAGAAATATTTATGGTAATATTTATCACTTAATTATTTTTCTCAAAATTTCATAATTTGTTCTCATAAGCCAAATAACTGGTTTCAATAAAAACCTGAGAATTTGAATTCGTAGTAGTGGTTAATTTTAAAATGCTGGTAATGAAAAATTTAAAAAGTTAACCGAGGGTTCTCTAGTGTTAGAAAAAAATATACTTTAAATATTTAGAATGTTTTATGTTATTCCATGCACCTTTTTTCTCAAAATTTTGGTTTAGGAAAAATCAAGTCAGATTCATTTTAGTCTTTTGAAACCTATACGTTCGAATTTTAATATCAGCCTAAAATTATAAATTTTTAGGGTTTTATTTTTAGAGGTTTTTTTTTTTAATGTCCCGCGTTCACGAAATCAATTTATATTTCCTTCGAATTCAATTCAAATCGAACATAACCACAACTCTTAAAAAGCTGAATTTTCGCTCTTCCCAGCTATATAAATATCTTTTAGATTTTATTCAATTTATACAAAAGAAGAAATAGTTTTAAAAAAAAAATTCTCAAACGTTTTATCTTTTATCTCTAGTTCTAATTTGCTTACGAATGTCACATTTGTACTACCCAGGTGCTAAAAGACTCTCGTAGCGAAGATACTATAGTAAATAAATCCAATATAAATTACGCCATGCAATTAACCAGAGCGTATTCGTGATTCGCTTTCTGGTCTTCCCATTACTTATAGCGCTTAAATCTTCCTTGGATCTGGTCTAATACATTTATTTGTAAATAAGTGGCCCATATATCCTATTTCTGTTTTCCTTTTTTGGAATTTTT
>NW_027115338.1:947740-977747 GCF_000696795.3 Halyomorpha halys | reverse complement strand
TTTTTTTTTTTTTTTTTCATTTTTCCTTTTACTAACATAGGAGTGATCACTTCTATAGCTTCTTGATAAAATGGTTTCCTATCAAATTTTCATTAAACTTCTTCGGTGCTCTGACACCATGTTTTTTTCATAAATGAATATACACTCCTTGAGTTCCAAATGTTTTACTGACATTTGAAAATAATAAATTCTATTAGATTAAATTGATTTCTCTTGTGTTTATAATAACTGTTCCAACCAAACGAAAAACCCACAAAGAAACCTTCAGTTCTGTGTAGCAGTGTTACTGTAGAATACATACTTTCAACTTTAATGAATGCGACTTAATCCACATCCCTTCTATTTAGTATTTCTAGCACTTGGTGAGTCACATTCTAAAACCAAACTGATGAGGATCTTGTATTGAAAGGAATTTGTCAATAGTCCAAAAACATAATAAATAATAAAACTTTTCTTCTGTGCTTCTGTGCTTCTTTATAATTAAATAACACTATACTTCTGAGGTTCTTTATAAATTATTACACTTTGCTTATGTGGTTCTTTATAAATAAATAAAACTTTAGTTCTGAAATTCTTTATTAATAGATAATACATTGCTTCTAAGTTTCTTTATAAATATAAAAAAATAATATTAGCTGTTAAAGTGGATAAATTGAACAATCTGAGGAAAAATCTAAAAGGCAGAAACAGTGCAACTTGAGATTAATGTTCGGGAGATCAATTTTGAAAGTGACCTAGTTAGTATTTATTGCCACTTAGGTGAGCTGATACAATAACATACAACAGGATATAAGCAAAAGATTTGATTTTGTATTTTATAGAAATAGTTTGGAATTTGTTAACTTCTTATATTAATATTAAAGTTAAGAGCTATTCAAGTGAAAACTTTTTTATTGTTTTAATTTATTTTCTTCTAATACTTTTTCTATATGTCGCCAGACTACTACAAGGTTTGTCCGTATTGTTTTCAATATTTTTTTAATCTTTGTTTTAGCCCTGTCTTCGCCTAAACTACAGATATATCTTTTCCTGAGTCATAGTCAGATGTGTCTGAGGCTTCCAATCTCATGATTTTCATCTGTATGCAAGGATGGGAGTAGATATCGTCTTGAAAAAAGTAAATTTTGCTTCTATGACAGCTTTTGTCTTAGCAATAACCTTTCAGTTCTTGTAACAGTAACTTGCTGCCTGTAGCCATTGTTGTATCAGAGATTTCTGTATTAACTTGTTGGTTGCTCTTACTAATACCTCAAGATATTAAAATTCATCCATTCAATATGTTACTGTTCTCTTTATTTTCACTATATTTCGTCGAACATTATATGTTTGCAAGTTTTTTGTACACATTAATCAGCTTCATTTTTATTAGTAGTCTTTTTTTTTAAGGAATTTATTTGTTTATTACCCAATATTAAATGCATAAATTGAAAGTTTGTAGCATTTTAATTAGGCTAAAGATTTTAAGATTTTCTCAGTTTATTAAACGAATTATCTGTTCCATTCAACGTTTAGTAACCAAGATATACATTTTAGACTGATTCATGGCATAAAGAAATGACGTGAAATCACATTATCACATACATAAATACCTCTTACATTTATGTAGATTTAAAAAATATTTTTGTTTGTTATATTTGTAATGACAAAAGATCTGTCTGTTTTTTTTGGTTTTTTTTTTGAAGAACAAACATGGATTAATAACGTTGCATAACATGAAAGAACATAATTCAAAGTGAATACTACCTTTTTCTATCAGTTGTACTTAAAAGTGCCCAAATGTGGAGATCCAAAGATGGTGTCTAAGATTATTTTCAAATTGAAAATTAAATCGCTCGACTACCAAACTTGACATAACTATATAAACCATTTTATATGTTTTTTTTTATTTCGTATATTACTACGCTTTTAGCAATCTATGTTTTTTGACCATTCAGGAAACATAACTTCTACTTCATTAATTATTTTCAGCATTTCTTATGAGTTTACAAGCTACTGTATTTCCCGCCGCCTTCTTTATTATTTTTTTTTACTTTCATTGGACTTTGGTCTTTGCTCTTGGCATATCTTCAGATACATTTTTCCATAATATGTTCAATAATCTTCTCGTCCTCAATTTATCTCTTTAGGTACTTAACATCTCAGGTCACACTTTAATGTGGCTCACAACGGGTACACTGTGAGGTTATCCATTTGGATTATTGGTCATATGCTTAACTATTATGCTTAAGGTAGATCACACCTATCGAGTTTTACTCCTGTTTTATATATAATAAAAAGACCCCAACAACATAAGTTGTGTAGATGTGAGCCAATGAAATTAAACTTTATTGTATCTAGTCTGAGCGGAAATACTTATCAAATTTACTAAAATATGACGTAATGTCTTAGAAATAAAAATAAAAAATACGTATTTAGTATTTAAAATGTGTAAAATATGTGATTTACATCTCATAATACATTTTAGTTAGTTTTAAAATAAACTTGATAAATTATTTTATAAATAAAAAAAAATATTTATAAAATGTTTATTATTACTCTTCATTTTTAAAATTAAAAAAAGTAAATTACCTATCTTGCAATTATTATGTGAACATTAATTTGTATTTTGGATTCCACGACTAATTATTTCGATAATCCATTCAGCCATTGTTTCCGTAAATCAAGATTTTGTATAAATTCATATCAAAAAAGATTTTTACCTTTTTATAACATAACATATCTAGAGAGTCATGTTACTCAGAAGAGTCTGAAATATCAAGTTTAAAAGGGGAAAGAATTACATTTTTCATAATTTAACCTATATATGTAACAGGGAACAAACCACTATTTTTACGAAATTATGTTCTACAAACTATAGAGATAATCAAAGTTTTATTTCCCAACATACAACTACGGCACAGCTCTTTATTCGATATAGTTATAGTCATGGGTTTAAGTTGACAATCGTCATTAGGCAAAAATACATAAATAAAACAACCACTTTTTGTTAAATGTTTTTGCGATTTTTTTGGTTCATTGGAAATTTCCATTACTGAAAGTAGTTAAATTGTAATTATTCATATTATTTAGAGATCCCTGGAAAGTGCGGTTAAATCACTCGGAGTTAGTGCATTTGCATGTTTGCGAAACAGTTAGAACATTGCATACAACAGGGCCAAGGCACCTGTACTTGGCAGCTCATTTTATACCAAATAATTGCTAGCTGTCCTCTGTGTGTTTCCTCCATTCCTCTTCCTCATCACTAGCATAGAAATCATGGTTCCTGGGGGAAATCCGAGATGTTACAATTAGTATTATAAGCAACCGCACTCTTGAATATTCTGTTCCATTTAAATGTACGACATTAATCTATATACCAGTAATTATTTTTTTTCAGTCAATGTGAAAAGTTGAGATAAAGCAAGATTTTACCCCCTTCCTGGTCATTTCTGACATATGACAGGAGGGGATTAGATACAGGCAACTAACTTATTCAACCATAGTGGAGGGGAGGATTTTTATTAAGCGACAGTCTCACGAAATAAAAATCCTAAAATTCGCGAAGTAGAAGTCAGCCACCAGGGCGGATTTGAACCCGCCCCGCAGCAGTCACGAGGTAGTCAAAGTTGACGTTCTAATTCCATCGGCTGAAAACGTCCCAAATGCAAACAATCCTATCCCTACTAAATAATAAAAGTATTGTAATCGGTTAAAATTTTTAATGCACGGTCCTCAACGTATCTAAGGACGTGAGAGATCCCTGACTTTGAGATTCCAAAAAAAAAAAAATTGTAAATTGGTCGATATGTTTGTGTGGTTTTGTTTTTTACGAAGGTTGGGAGATATTTAAAAAAACTCTTGGACACGTCCATAGCATTTCGTCTGTGAAATTTTTCCTCACTAAAACCTCATACAACTATTTTCCACTCACCATAGGATCACTGTTGAGCATTATATCAGGAGGAGGTGGGTGGCTGTGTATATGAGTTTGCCAGTGCGCACCATTTTCTCTTCTTAACCCACCGCCAAACTCATCTTAGACGTACTATATCGTCTTATTATAAATATTACGTACACCTTGTTCGCCTTTCATTCTCCCTCGTCAGTTCCTTGATGATCTGTGCTGCCAGGGGTTGGCTTGCCATCCTGTACTCCTGGAATAATAGTATCTGACTGATCATGTAATCAGTAATAAATTTACCTTAACGGTTAATGAATTTGTTATATTTCGAATTTAGCCTCTCATTAGATTCAAAATGATTTAAATGATTATCGGTATATTTCAGTATTTCCAAATTAATCATGAGCTCTTCTGTTGAAGAGTTCTGGCAGCCCAAAGAAGCCTTGGAAATGTCAATCAATTAACCTAATAAAGCAATTCAATGAACCACCATCCAATTTTATTAGTTATTATTTAATAAACTGATTGAGGTTCATGAATATAGTCCTGAGTCAGTAGAGCCCACTATTTCAACTCCAAATAGGCCTGATAAACAGCATTTACAAATCACATGAGCTTTTTTTAATAAATTGGAAGTTTATTACAAAAAAAAATATTACATTACTTTATCCTACCTAGTCGGAATATTTTTTGCACCTAATCTACTCTGTTTAGTTTTTTAATAAACATTCTATATGTCAGTTATAGATATAACGGACGTGATTCTATTGATCATCACCTATTGATGACGTGAAGGGAGTCCTGTTACTATGAGGGACTACCTTGCTCGAGGTTGAATTTCCCAAGAGGACATTCCAGGGCAGAGCTCTCCGAGAGGAAAATGGAGGTCTGAAGCGGTTCTGTTGAAAGAGATTTCTGGCTCGGGGAAAGCCTGTGGACTTAGTGGTCTCAAGTTCCCTCCGCTATCAAGAAGCTTCATTTTTTTCAGCAGTTTCCTCATTTTTTAGTTTTTTTTATCTTAATTTTTTCAGCTCCTTTCAGTTTCTCAAGTCTTGATCGATACTCTAACACATTTTGTTATTGTAATTATTAAAATATATTCACTCATTTCTGAGTTATTTAAATGTGTTCTTAAATTGTTTTCTTTGGTACTCAGTAAAAACATCACTACTGATATCATTGTTTATATCGAGCAACACCTCAAAACTTTAAATCATCCTCAATATGCCATTCTCGCCGTTTAATACGGCTTCTGCTATGTCACATTTATCACATTTACTATACTAGTTTTGGTCTTATTGAAATCTAATAGAAATTTTAACAAAAAAATAAACAAAATTAACATTTGAAATTGCCTTTTAAACATTGAATGCAACCAACTTTAATATAGAAAAACAAATATTTTTTTTTTTAAATTACTTTTTTCGAATAAGCCTTTTGAAAAAGCTTCTTTCACCCACTAAAATTTTTTTTGTACTTACTTACTGGGTCTTAAGAATAGCAAAATAATATTGACTAGCTCTAACTAATTAGTAAACAAATGTAAGTATAAAAAGGTCATCACAAGCTAGTAGGGCTGATAAGAAAAAATATTATTTGCAAAAAATCTATATTTAAATATTTGAAAACAAAACAAACACCGGTGAAATACAAATCCAAGAAACAGTTGCATTTAAATATAGCAAAATTTTTTTAATAGAACTTGGTAAATACGAAGTTTTCCTAAAACAGTGCCCTACCAGCAATTTAAACTTATTACTTAAACCCAAATGAAAAGCTTGCTGCATCTGTAATATCAGTAATCTATCTATCCCGTATTTTTTCCTTAACATCACAGACCCTGCCGTATTTAAAGTTAATTGCTTACCCCTGCGAGATCTCGCGCACAAGATGTGTTTCCTCCTTCTCTTTAATTCATTCTAAATAGAAGCAGTATCGACCTATCATTATAATCAGCCTTTAAGTAACAATTTATTTAACAAGTAATTTAGTCAACCCACTAGAAAATAACACTTTATCCATTATGATTTAGCTATCCATAAACTTTTATTAACCCTGAATTTAACTCATTAAAGCCTCATAGCTAGACCGTACATGAACGGGTGTTTTAAGTAGGCTACGATTTTTTTGTGGGAACCGACGGATTTGAAAAAATTGAGACATCGGTTCAGCTTTTCATATTCAGAAAGTGACAGAATCAACAAATTTAGTAAAGTATTCATTTCGAAATTAAATTTTTAATCCATTTGGTTATTTGTTATTTTAAAAGAACCCTTGAAAAAAAACCAATATCATAATGGGCTAAAATGAAAGTTAATTAAATTAAAAAATCTTTCCCCGAAATTAATGTCCAATGGTCCTTTCTCTATACATTCCCTAAATCTTTGAAATTGTTTGTTTTAGTGCAGAAAAAACGACCTTATTGGATGAACAACTTCAAAGTTTTCCACTTTAATATTTAGACCTGATAATAAATTATAAAACAATTATGAAAATATATTTTATAATATGTTTGAGAATTTACACTAAATCCCCATTAAATTATTGAAACTATTGAATTTAAACTCCACCCCTAGAATGTGGGATGGGTGAGCGGTCAGCTAATTCTCACTAATTTAATTGTCTTCCAACAGCTATGATTAACAATCTTCTGCATCCATAACGTAAATTATATAAAGTTTTAAACGTTAGAAATTTGTACTCTTAGATACCATTACGATGCCCTTGATAGGATTAATTTGAACTAAGTGTCATTATTAAGTGATTTTATTTTGTTTTGTAATTTATTTTTCATTCTAACCAATCGTTTGTAAGGTAAATGTATCAATAATGGCAACTTCAAAAATAATTGCTATTTGAGGTAATTATTTCGATAAATAAGAACCAAAAGCTTTTTATTATACTGATACTGTGACGGTATATAGTTAAACTCAACTAGTAATTTTTATTACTGCAAGAAATCATGAGATTCAGGGAATTTTGGGAAGTTATGGTCAATAGTATTTTGTTAGAATTGTAAGCAATTACTAATAGGGGTAATTTTCTTCTAATTTTAATGATTTATTATTGAGACTATTGTAATATGAATGAGATAAAAATATAACTTTTTAGTTGTGAATTTTTTAATATTGTTTTTAGTTTTTTACAATCTAAAGACTAAAGCTTCTTAATGTAGTATATTTTAATGAAAATTGTAAGAAGCATTACAATTTTTTTTCTTTTAAATGTCATATTTATTTAAGAAACCATTTTAAAATATTTCTAAAAATATATGTTTGCTTCAAATTTGATTTTATCCTGTTAACATGATATTTGGTTCAATGTGAGTAAAATTTATCCATCCATATCTACAAGTGAGATATAACAGAGAAATCATTCCAGAGTTAAAAAAAAACAAATATGTACTGATGAATTAATTAGATGTAATAAGATAATAATTTAATAAGCTTAAAGGTTATGGTTCATAAGTTAATAAACTTAAACCGACATAAAGGAATCCTAATATCTTGAGATGACCTATTCATAGTTACATACATGTGTAAAAATAATTAGTTAAAGTAAATTTTATTTTACTATTCTCCAGAGCACAGTAGGTAAGTGCATAAAAATAATAATAACTGACAGAATCTTTTTATCACGGGAAAAGGTATTTTTAAAAGTGTTTGTTTACCTACATTGCCTTTGTTCATCTTTATGATGATTGCGCCTTATACATTATAAGGAATATTAAAATTGAAATATATTTAGTGTTATGATCTTTTCAACCATCAAACCATTTTAAATAAATCTAAAAAAAAAAATAATCAGCCTATCTTTGCTTAAACATATTACTTTTATTATATTCTATAAATTCAAAGAATAAAGATGTAATTTTTTATGACTATTTTTATGTTAGTAAAAGATAAGGGTGAAAAAATAATGAGAGCAATAAGGTATTGACTGACCTGGTACCATAAAAGAAAGAACAAAGCTTTGATAGCTTATTGCTTTTATTCTTTATTATATTATATACATTTGTCTTTATTTGTTGTTCAATTTGAAATTTACCCTAATATTTCTTGACTTTAGTGTCAAACTAAGAATTAATAACTAATTACTTAATAATTAATGATCACCAATTAATTACGTATTATGTACTGATTACGTAATGATTACAGTACAGACTGTTTACTTCTGTCCTAATTTTTAAATCTAATTGTGTCATTGCTAAAAATTTGCTGAGATGTTTATCATCGGGTTCTTATCGGTTATAAACATATTAATTAAGAAACAAAATTGTTCTTTAATCATTTTTTTCTTTTATTTAACCCCAGAAAAAGAATACATTTTATTTGAAAACATCTACTGTTTGCAAGACTAAGGGCATATTGTGACACGATGCGTTTTCTATGACACGAATTCGCGTCAGTTTTTGTTACATGTATTGCCAACTTTTGGCGCTACGGTAAATACGTCATGTTGGTATGGAAAAGTAGCCGAACCAAAGATTTCGCTCTATGCAACACATAGATTTCAGGTTTCTTTTATAGAGATCCTTAAATATGAAGAATACTTTGCCTTGGAACCAGAATAACGTAATTCACCTTAGACCATATATTTAGGATCTAACAACAATGGCGCAATCGTAGGTCAAGACTTACGTTTTTACGACCCTTAGAAAATACAAAAGGCGATTTTTACAGTAGGTAAGTGCATAAAAATAATAATAACTGACAGAATCTTTTTATCAAGGGCTTATAGGAAAAGGTAATTTTTAATATCGTTTGTTCCCCTACATTACCTTTGTTCATCTTTATGATGATCGCGCCTTTAAACAGCATAAGGAATTTTAAAATTGAAATATATTTAGTGTTATGACCTTTTATCTAATCATTTATGAGTATGACCAACCAATACTGGTATAGCAATTGCTTTAAAAGTAAAACTAGAATGGTTATAATAAAGGGCGTCAATCTCGTCTTAAAGAGGGTCTATACTGATTCCTAGTTTTTAGTGTAAGTAGTGTTGTTATGTTCTTAACCAAAAAGCCCTGAAAACAGCAATATAGGATTACCCTAAAGGAACCGCTTCCAGTGAAATGAAATTCAAATGGTTCATGGAATAAAATTATCACTTTGAATACCCAAGTATCATAATTAATACCATCCCTCTTCGTTAAAAAGATTAAAACAAACACAGCTAACTTTTGCCAAAGCGTAATTGTGTTTGGACAAGCATCAAGGCTAATTGAAGCTACTAAGTCTTAGAAAGTTTTGAAGTTTGTAAAAGAAAATCTTTTAGAACTTTAAAGCTTTCAAATGATCAAGATTCAGCTCCACTGGCTATAATAAGGGAAATCAAAATAATAAGTTTGACAATAAATTGTAAATATTTGATAGTGTTACTGAACTGAAGTGCCATACTAAACAAGCTATCCTATACAAAATGGTTCATGTTTTAAGTCATATCTTCTTATAGATATGGTACATAATTAATAGTAAGTAATTATACAACAAATTAAATCTTAAAATAGATAGAGTTTATGTAAATCATGCTTTCTTTATTTATTAACAAATTGTTTCAATCTACTATATTAAAATTAAAATAATGCAGTGTAAACAGGTATGCATTTTTATTTAGTACTTTTATCTAGAAATGAATATTGATTAGTGCAGAACTCTATACTAACAATAATATTTCACCTTTTTTCACTATTTTATAAAAGTTATGTAATCATAAAATAACTAAATTTTCATCACGTTCAAGTAATTTCATTGAAAAATTCTCAAAAAAGTCCGTTATTGGCTTCTTCAGGGGCTATCGTTGTGCCCGAATATCATTCTTCAAATATTGCTGGTTGTTCCTTCATTCGCACGGGAAGTAATTTCTACAGCGGCGATTGTTAAAGATGAAAGAAATTTTTCAATATGATAGTTTTCTTCAGGTATATAGTACAATGCTCTGTAGCTCAACTAGTGTTATTCTAATCCACTACTCATTGTAAATTCCACAAACTCCATTATGGGCCTACATCTATGATTGGCAGGACTCAAGAATGCATTCCTCATTTATTTTGGTCGAGTCAACCATGGAGTATGTTGATTCGAAGAATATGCTTTTAATTCCCCTTCAAATGTGTTGCATGGTGATTTTCATACATGCGCTTGTCAATGTCTATGGGTACGGGGCGTAGATCCTAGAGCGCTCTGTTCGGAACGGTGTAGGTTCAATTGCCACCTGGGCAAATTAATATTTATTTCTCGGCAGTTCCGAGAGATGAATCCTGCTTACTCGCAAAATCTTTATATTATGCCTGCCCTATTAAGGATTAAATTCAGCTATTGAAAGTAAGTATATTAGTATATGAGTATATTAATCCCTTCATCCTATTTATGTATATCAATTTTAGCCCCATTTTCTCACTACTTTTAAGGAACATTTTAGATCACAATGAAGGGCACTCAGAAAAAGTTTCTGAAAGTCCGAAGTCCAGAGCACCTGGCCTTGCTC
This sequence comes from Halyomorpha halys, assembly GCF_000696795.3. NCBI lineage: Eukaryota > Metazoa > Arthropoda > Insecta > Hemiptera > Pentatomidae > Halyomorpha > Halyomorpha halys. Next base: position 967,378 of record NW_027115338.1, on the reverse strand, counting down.
GTAATCCAATGTAAGTCCAACAAAACTCCATCGGGCAATCACTAAAATATGGGAACAAAAAAAAATTTATGAAAACTCTCTATCCCGCATCAAATTTATGTAGTTATAATTTCACAAATTTATCTGTTATCCGAAAATGATACTTCAAAGACTTACTCAATATTATCCTGCAAGGCTTAAAGACCTTCGTTTTTTGCCATCCAAGCAGAATAGACGCCCAGTCGACGTTGTTCGCCCTAATGCACCCTCGTAATCTACCGTAAATTTTGTGATCGACCCTGTTCTGATTGCTGCCCTCTTTCTTGTATCAGTATTGGAGAAAAAAATAGAATCAGTTTTGAATATAAGTTCAAATATATGCACAGTCTGGAGTACGACTGCCAAGAATCTTCAGTTCATTACAAAATTACAATTTTAGTTCATTGTACATTCACCAAATATAAAAGAAATCGAATAATGTTTTTAAAATGTTCTTAAACAGACTTTAAATCTACACGTCAAAGTCCTTGATCGTGAGCCTCAGATTGTATTTCCATAAATTTAATACATTATATAAAAATTACATGAAGAAATCTTGCATGAGATGTGGCGTCAGCAGGCAAATCTTGATAACTTCTGGTGAAATCTTAAGACGACTGGGCTGAGGAACCCCTGCGAAAGGTTTGCAGGGTATGAAGGGTTCTTCGCTCTGAGCCAAGTCTCTAAGAAGATGAAGGAATTTTCGCATACAACTTGGATGCTGTTCATTGATTTTCAGGCTACCAATAACACAATCGTAAGGAGTGAGCTCATAGTGGCCATGCATAAACTGGGGCTTCCTAATAAATTCACCCGATTAGTAAAATGCACAATGGTGAGCACAGTCTGCCAAATAAACTCCTGTGGATTATTAGAGCCTTTTGAAGTGGGAAGTGGCCTAAGACAGGGTGACCCAATAGCTTCTGTTTAATATCGCTCTACAAACAATATTAATAGAGCAGGTATAAATTATGAACGAACAATATTTACAAAGATGACCCAAGTTCTGTTCTATGCATAAGACGTCTTCATTATTGGTAGATCACTGCAGAGCATCAGGACTGCTTTCGAAGCGATAAACGTCGAAGCAAAAAAGATGGGCCTGCATACTAATGGGGAAAAACCAAGATTATGTTATTAGATATGAAGCCACTGGACCAGAGACTGAGTCACTTTGTGATAGGCCCCTATAATTTCGAAGTGGTAAGAAGCTTTTCTTACCTTGGCTCTATTATCAATGAGAACCAGGATGAAGAAGAAGTTAAAAGCAGAATTTCTGCTGGAAATAGAGCCTATTTCTACATTTTAAGGCTAATCCAAAGCAACTTTGTTAGCCTTACCACTAAGTTCACCCTGTACAAAACGTTGATAAGGCCAATCGTCACATATGGTGGAGAAACGTGGGCCCTAAGCAATAAAAGCATTCCATTTAAGTCCAGATCTGAAGCTGTTCTTGGAACGGCGCCCATTTTTTCACTTTTAAGTAACTTGTTCTATTCATCATGGACTAGTAAATTTACAGGGAACAGCTGGCCCACGGAAGGGGATGAAGGGTTGAGAAAAGACAGGAGCAATCCATGATACCATCAGGAATCAAACCATTAATCATCCATCTACAGGAACCTCAAATCTCCATAACTAAGAAGAAGAAATAGACCTATAATTCTAAATCAAATAACCTACAAACCATAATGTTACCTTCAGGCTTTCCCATCTAACTCATGTGATTAATAACAGTAATTTCGAGTACTTCCACATTTATACGGCCCGCTCTCCGCCATTTACAAGGACCAGTATATACACATCAATGTGCTGTGTACTCTGGTCCACTACAAACTAGACCATAGTTTATTAAACAATAGCAGTTTTCTTCGGATTCTCCCAGTATCTATCACTATATCAATAACCCTTTTTCTGAAATACCTCTTATCTTGCAAATATACAACATTCTGTACAATTTACAAGCTTCAAGCAGAACATTTTATTTCGTATGGATATCGAGTCATATTAGCATATATGGTCGACCATCTCAGTTGTTAGTGCAGCAACCGAAGCAAACTTGTTGGATCTTGCCAACACTGAAATTTATAATCCTTTTATAAATAAGGAAAGAATCACCATGTTCATGACATAAACAGACGATGAATCTTACATTTATGCACCCAACTATCAGATAGAGGTCATCTCTCGTCTCCGATTCGAGCACTGCCGCCTTAACTATCTGTTAACTAGAAAACCCGCACCAAGTTGTCAGAATTATCAAACATCGCTCTTTATCGCTTTAAATTATATAATTGGGGAGTAGCTGAAGTTTACGAGAGAAATGGCCAGTTTCGGAGTCTTCGGTCTCAGGCATATAGTGCCATCAGAAGATCCATTCCGCAATTTCGACTTTCATGAAAAGCTTACTAAATGGTATTTTACATGTTACAAATAAAATTAATGGGTTGACGACTATCATTTATCTGTTATATAGATTCGATTAATAAAATGAAACATTTATGTCTAGCCTCTGGAAAGACGTACTGAGCCAAAGCAATGTCTCATTTTTTTTCAAAATCAATTTCTTAGTAACAAAATATTAGAATTGGAGTACATAAAAATAATTTTTGAATGGATATAAGTAATGCGGTTTGATTATTGGTTTTATAAAACTTCGTCCAAATGTTTTTGTTATTTAACCGATTCCACTGATGTCAGGTCAGAAGAAGGACGCTAACGAAGATTTATAAACCCTTCGACACTTGGTTATAAACCATGCTCATTACTTACGGATGATTAATTCGCTGAGTTCCGAAGCCATCATTCTTTCTGCGGTTCTTCTTTCCACTTGCCAACTCTCAAGTAATAATCAAACTTTTCTGGGTCTGATATTGAACCGAAATTCCTTCGTCAGAGTCAGTGATGTTATTGTACATCAATCACTTATTCTTATTTATCCATTGTGTGGAAATAAATTGTTAAAAGGTGTTTGTAAAAATAAGAGTTTAAGATTTTGCGTTTCAAAAAATTAAACCTAATTTCTTCCATTAGTTTCTTTTACCTTTAAGCATAAAAGTAATATAGGAAATTACTTGAGATAATTAAAATTATTTAAACATACACACTCCCTTTTGTCCTTACAACAATAATATTTTCATCATATCAGTAATATTAATAAATTTCAATTTCCAATGTCTCTCTGATTTTACTTCACAAGATAATCATACATTACATCATTTATTATTATTATTATTATTCATATTTATTATACATATCAAATCATTTTAAATAAATCTAAAAAAAATTAATAAGCCAATCTTTGCTTTAAAATATTACTTTTATTATATTCAGTAAATTCAAAGAATAAAGATGTTCTTTTTTATGACTATTTTTATGTTAGTAAAAGAAATCCCAGCAAACCCTCGGGATAAAAAAATAATGGGAGCAATAAGGTATTCAGTGAACTGATACCATAAAAGGAAGAACAAAGCTTTGATAGCTTATTGCTTTTATTCTTTATTATATTATATACATTTGTCTTTATATGTTGTTCAATTTGAAAGTTACACAAATATTTTTTAACTTTGATCTCAAACTAGGAATCAATAATAATTACTTCATAATTAATGATCACCAATTAATTACGTATTATGCATGATTACAACACAGACTGTTTACTTTTGTCGCAATTTGTATATCTAATTGTTTCATTGTTAAATATTTGCTGAGATGTTTATCATCGGGTTCTTATCGGTTTTAAACATATTAATTAAGAAACAAAATTGTTCATTATTCATTTTTTTTCTTTTATTAAACCCCAGAAAAAATAATTCATTTTATTTGAAAACACCTATGTTTGCTAGGCTAAGGCCATATTGTGACACGATGCTTTTGTTACATGTATTGCCAACTTTTGGCGCTACGGCAACAGTACCTGAACAAAAGATTTCGCTCCATCCAACACATAGATTTCAGGTTTCTTTCATAGAGATCCTTAAATATGAACAATACTTTGCCTTGGAACCAGAATAACGTAAGTAAGCTGAAACCATATATTTAGGAGATAACAACAATGGCTCAATCATAGGTCAAGACTTACGTTTTTACGGCCCTTATAAAATACAAAAGGTGCTTTTCTATTGAACTGTCAACTGAAATATTATCATTAAACTCTTTTAATTAGTTGAAAATTACTATTTGTAAGTTCTGAGGTGTATGATTATAATAATTATTTAAAATGCTAATATTTGCTGTGTTTTTATATATATAATATATTTATGGACTTTATACAAAATTTAGACAAAAATTATGATTTTTAATTAATCCTTCAGAAAATAAGTTATATAAAATATATAGACAGTTATTTAAAATTAATTTAAATTATTTAAATGTTATTTAATTTATATAAACAGTTATATAAAATTTATCTGCAAGTGAAAAATGTTAATTTGTATATATAAACATATTCATGTACACTATGCAACTATGTTTTCTTAAAACTAAATTCCAAGCCAAATAAAATTATAATTATTTTTATAGTGAATCGACGAAATAATATTCTTGCCTTTTGTAACGAACCCTACGACGATGTTCCGTCCGAGAAGTTTTGAATAAATTTATCTATCATGCTACAAAACGTTGAACAACTCATAAAAATGCATTTTTGATCTATCAGAACATCTGATCCTTCATTAGAGTCCAAGGATCCAGGAATTACTTCAAGCCCATGTTTGAATTTAGGGCATTCTTAAACGAATTATCTTTAAAAAAATCTACTTAAAGTAAATAAATAATTATGCATTTATAATAAGATCAGGTTTTTATTCTTATATAACTCATTAATTTATTTTCATTACTCCACATTTATTTGATATCTAAAACAAGGTTTAAAAGAAATAGGGTTTTAAAATATATTTCTTGAGGAATTTTAATTATTTTAAAACAATCGTTGTTCTTAAAATCCATCAAGACCGACACAATATATCATATTTCTGATAACCCTAAATTCATACATGACAAGCAAGACCTCTAATACTTGTTCAAACAACTCTTTTACAAATAATATAATAATAGCCGTGCTGAAATATATTCCAATTTCCTAAATTTTTTGGTTTCTGTTGTATTTTGGCATGGCAAGGTTTAGTATTAGCTACACGCCTGTAACACTCCAATTTAACTGAGATCAAATTTACTAATTGTATTATAATCTACAGTTGTAAATAGCAATAAATAGATAATAAAAAAAAATTAAAAACCAACAAAAACAGATAACCGCTTCTTCGTTAGATATTTTAACAACAATTACAAATATACACCGACTGTTTAAAACTTCATTACTACCGTCATATTTTTCTAGTGTTTTCGGAATTTCGAAAGGTAACTTAATAGTTCTTAGTTAGGGTGGGAATAACTCAAAAAACAATGGATGAGAATTGAATTATCCATTTGTACGATTCCTATCTTTACATTTGTTCGATTTTTGCATTTTTTATCTTCAAATCGTCAGGATCCGTAAAAAAAATCTGCCTCAAAGCAAGGCTATGCCTTGAAAACGTTTTAGATCAAAAAATTATAGTTGTACAATATTTCTTAAATTAGATCCTCTACGAGAACCCTTAATTGCAAAATAAAAAAAAATGAAAATTACACAGTTAATTCGACTAAAAGTTTGTGTGTGTGGAAGTTAGAGCTATGGATTAATAAATAAAATGAAAAATGTAGTGTATTTTGAATAATAAAATGTAGATACAATTTTATACCAACCACTAGGTTTATGTGAATATCTTGTTTTTATTTTATCATTCTTTTCTTATAAAATAGTAATTTTTATGTTACTTTGATGAATCATTTATAAAAGAGTTTTATTAATTATGACTTCTTCATAAGTTTCTACTCAAATTATTTTACTAATTTATAGTAATTTTGTTAAATTTTTATCAGAACAACCTTAAATAATCATTGAAACAATTATGCTTTATTGAGTATCAATTCACACAATGTATTGAACAATGGTAGAGTTGTGTCAGTTTTTTGAATTCCACTCAATGTTGTCTGTTAATGACAGGTATGTCAAAACAAGCCTTCCTAAGTTTTAGTGGAACGCATTAGAACGTACCGTGTTTGGTTGGGAATTGTTTTAGATCAAAGATCCTTCTACATTTCCTAAAACCACAGCACATTGTTAGCTTCTATAGTGGTCACTGCTTCAAGTTGGAAAATCAGCTAACTACGCAAAACATTTGAACTTACGTACCCCACCACCTTCATCTTTCGGGTCAAACATGAACTTGTCAAACTTGTTTCAAAAATTCTAAAAGAGCGAACAACTCGGTTTATTCTGTAATATTTATGTTATTATATCATCGTCTTATACTTGGTCAAATTCTCTAATATTTGTACAATAATTTCACGATTATTTTTTTTTTTGTTATTTAGTTATTTTATATTATTTTAGTTTGCACTTCTAAAAGTTGTTGAACGTTCTTACATAAAAGAATAATTTAAGGAAATCAATCCAAAATTTTTCTTAACTTGTTGTAATACAATACTCTTTTCTTCAAGCAGGTTAAAGAAGTTTTGTTATATAAACTCTATAAAGTTGTAATGTTTTAAGACTCTGAGACAGCTCTCTGTCGTGTTAGTTCCATCTGCAAAGTGAGATAAGCTAGCTGACAGCTGATGGCAAAATATTACTTTATAAAACTATTCTAAAACCTGTTTGTACTGAGAGAGTAGAAATGCAGAGAGATCTTTTTAGCCCAAAGTTAAAAAGACTGAAGCGTTAGCAAAATGTCTTACATATTATTGATACAATACAGAAACATTATTCTCATATAGTTTTAGTTTTTACATAGAGGATTGAATAAGGTCCAAAGAATAGTTTTCCTTGATCATCCAGATTGATAATTAGTGATTAAAATAGTTTTTATTCATCCCCCTCGTGTATATTTTCACTTAATACCTTATTTCGATGTCGATTAAAAATTCCGTAAGTAATTATATTTTTTATTTGTAATTTGTCAATAAACTATTCGGAATTAATATGTTTTTTTTTAAAATGTAAATTGAAAATAAAAACAGGATAAAGTGGTTTGTTTTGTAGCACTTTGATTGAGTGAAGCAAAACCAGGATTGAGATATTTTTGGATCCATGCCGAGAATAAACTATCAAGTATATTGATACTTATTTTCTTTCCATTTTGTGGATTATCGGAGAATCCAGGGATTACCTTTTTCCATACAAAATAGGAACATGTTCCCCTGAGCCCTATCAAAACCTTTCGATGATCAACTTCAGAGATGTTTAGATGCAAACCTGATTTTTTCCACAGGGTAAAATCAAGTACTGCATCTGATAAAGTTAATAATTAACTAAACATTATTCATTTATGCGGCCAAAATAAAATTTGTTAAAAATTCGAGTTTAAATAATGTTTTGTTTTGGACAAAAATCAGTGCTAAAATTAGTGAAGTCATTAAAATAACATTTAATTGTTATAATGCAGCGCACTGCTAAGGCAGGCGTTGCTAAGCCTTAAAAGTGAAATAAGCTAGTCTTTGTGCCTTCGAGCTATATTTATATTTAAAATATCATATTGTTAAATATAGAAGACAGTCTTGAATTTAAACATTTTAAAAAATGTTTCAAGTTTCAATAATCTGTTTTCATTTTATGAAATGAAATTATTGTAAATAAAAAATAATAACTATGAGTATTCCAATCTTCTAATCCCGTATCTTCGACTACCTTCTGTCCACCCAACTCCGGAGGAATAACAATTGAAAGTTTCAAAAAAGCTTTATATATTTTCTGTATTATATGTCTTAGATTTTCGTTTATAATTTTAAATATGGACACTGGCAGAAATTATATCTTTTCATTTATTACTTTTTATTTTAATTGTATTTGATTTGTTATCATTTTTTTTCTTTTTATTTACTATTAGAAGTCATCTTATGTTTTATGATATGACAAGTGGTTTTATCTTTATTTTATATATTCTGTTAATTATTGCTGTTTAATTGTATATTTTTAAATTCACTGTATTATTTTATTTTATGACCTCTTGTAATTTCATCTCTATTTTGTAATTTACTCAAAGGCTCTAAAGCCTAATTTTGACGCCTGTAAATTATTCTAAAGGGATCAATCCCAGAATAAGTAAAGATTATTATTATTATTATGATAAACAGTAAATTGATTAAATCACATTAAATATAGTAAGTTTCCATTTTGAAGAGTGAATGACGAATGGCGAGCTTAGATCCACACTCTACAAAGCTACTATCGTGCCCCTTATGAAATATTTTGTTGAAAACGTTTCAGAATACTCAGAATATTGCAATGTTTGCCTAAAATTAAATATTTACTAAATCTATGGATGCAAAAACCAATATAGAACTGCATTGACTGCATAGAACTGAAAAAGGAGTTTAACCCCCCAGCGCTTATTTCGAGAGCGTATAAAAAATGAGTGGAGAACTTTTAACTCATCCAGCGCACTATCTCACTTGAACTATTGTTTAGTCATAAAATAAATAAGAATTGGCCTAAATCGTATTCTTTATAAACATTTTGAGGTTTAGGTCCCTTGGCTGGTAAAAACTTTGTTTTACTCTAATTACGAAACGATAAAGGTAAAACACTATATTCACATTTTATTAAAATTCTTCCTAATATCATGAACATGTATTGACACCAAATACGTGTTTTATTAGAAAAAGATAACGTGTGTCACTGCCTATCGTCACTCAAAGGTTACAACCATACATTTAAAAAAGAGAAGTAAAATTCATATTTTTGTGTAATTTAGACTCAACATAATTAGAAAAAAAATGATAATGTGTTCTTGGGGACTTGCAAGTATTGAACGGTTAAAACGTAAAACTAAAGGGTTGCGATTAGTGTACAAATATTATTTTTAAAAAAAACATCTCTCATTTTATGACAGAAGAAATATCGAAGAGTTTTGTAAGAAGCTTCATTTATGGCTTCAAATTTGTTCCAAGCGGTTGGTAAAGTCTCTATGATAGGGAATGCAAATCCCCTAAGGCAGGGTTTTCCTGTCGGCTCGGAGTGATTTATACGTTATAATTAAAAGTTATATTATTTCCTCTTGAATAAACATATTTCTTCAGCAATCATTTATATTGTGATTTAAGACTGAAATTCAGGACAAAATAATATTCTCTGGAAGAAAGATGTATTACTGACCTAAGAAAACTTCAAATAAAAAAGTTGACAATTCTATTTATTTACTTTTTGTTTTTTAGATTTACTTCGTCCTGTAAGGCCTGACAATATCAACATCATTCACATATATTTAATATGATAGTCCAAACGCTCAAACCAAAACTTTACGAAGTAATGAAAGTAATGAATTAACTTGCAAGTTCTCTATGTCATCGTATTCTTAATATTTTGGGTAACAATTTTTTCACAGTTTTGCTTTGCTAAGTTTTTTTTCTGCGAGCGTTGGCCATGATGCTATGTTTCATTATAATTGAGGAAAACATATAAAAACGATTAAATGCCAAACTCCTCAGCCATTAATACAACACACTAGTTTTCAGCGTTATTCTTTGAAACGGAATGACTTAAAAGAAAAGTAACTGAAAATCTTTATCAGATTTTAGAAGAAGGGATCAGCGGTCGCTTATGAAATTAACAGTTACCACCCAATTGTTAATTTATTTAAAGATGTGGAAATTATTACCAACATGGTTTAGCAATATTGAGAAAACCTCTTTCAATTAGATATCGAGAGAATCTTTTCAAAATTTCAGCCATGAAGTGGACGTTGAAAAAAAAAGTCAATTTCACCAGTTGATTTGCAACGAAATAAATGGAAATACGAAAAAGTGGACATGAGCATTCATGCTAGGGATCTAATGTGCTTGAATTTTTACGGAACTAATTTTTACTTATGATCTATTTCTTTCGAGTTATACACGAAAAATCGCTTTTCTTTCCCGCACTCAATCGCTGCAGTAAAGAATCCGTTTTAAAATTTAAGTTTTAAACCGTTGAAGTGAAAAAAAGTGGTGTAGTTCTGAAAGTTGCTTCAGTTTTAGGAATATAACTGTACCAAATTTCAGAAGTAAATCATTTTACCATAGATTATCTGGAATTTTTAAAAAATTTAATGTTTTGAATAAATAATGATTGAAGTTAAAGAGTTGATACAATGCTTATTATCATAATATACGATTAAAATTTAATAAATATTTATTGATATACTTTATTACGAAATCGTAATCACAAAACGATTGTAAGTTTTTGTCATATAAAACACTGAACTCAATCTTTCTCAAAACTTTAGACTATTTTTGGATACTCCATGGTACCGAAAATTTATCATTCATTTAATAAGTTCTTTTACGATATTTCCAAAAGATTTTTAACATTACTCTCACGACTGAAGCTTTGAAAAAACAAGAAACCAATCTTCCCAATAACGACCGATAAGGTGAAAAATAAGCACTATTGCTGTCAACAAAGCAAATTCATACAACATTTACAGTCTGGTTCGCGATCACATGTATCAACTGTTGATCCAATACTAGGGATCTTATTAACAATAACCCGTTTAATGAAACCACGGAACGAGGTAATTCGAATGAAAGTAATTCGAAATATAAACTAGAACACAGCAGCAGCATTGATATCAATCGATTGCTAATAGCCCTTTGATGCCGTCTCGTATCCTGGTCTACCAAAGGTTGATAGATCTTGAATTTCCCAAGCATCTTGATTTTGAGATAATTTCTCACTGTACAGCCTATGGCAGTCAAGGTTCAAGAAAATATTTAAGACAAGTAACACTTAGTAGCAGAGTTCCACAAGGAACAGTTTGGTCACCAAAAATTTTTTGCATGTAGCAGATACTGTTTTTCACCTTGAGTCAGCCCGGGATCAGAAACCCTCCGGGGTCCAAATCTCATGAAGCGGTCCTTAATTGGGTATAATCTGGCAGTCGAACGTAATACTGACCAAATGACTTCCTTGCACATCCGCTGATTTTGTAACATTACTTTCTTACAAAGTACTGCACCCCTGACCCTTCATGGGTTGTAGCGGTACAGATTTTTTTTTCCTTTATACATTTAACTTTGTTAGCAAGAAAAAGCTACTATAACTGCTTTTGCAGCTGATATAACTATCAAAAGTAGCTGACTGCTAATAGAGCTCTTAAACAAGCCAAATTGGGACGTAAATGGATTATTAGAGAAACAGAAAAGTTGAATATCTTGTACTTCTATAAAGGTAGAGAAAACTTCAGCTAACTTTCATCTGAATCAATGCTCAAACTATATTTAAAGTTGTGTGTATATTTGAGCATACAATCAGACCAAATTAAGACTTCTCCAGCCCATTTTGACAAAATAATAAAATCAATTCGAGCAAAACAAAAACTTACTTTGTTCAAAGAACTTCTTTTTTTTCTTGATAATTCTGATTTGCAAATGCATCTGCACTGCTAGTAGCTTAGAGCAATCTGAAGTGTTTAAGCGTCTAAAACCATTCCAGACTGGCATGTCCATAAAAATTATAAACTGAACTTCACTTCAAAAGGACTACACAACCAACATTTATGGCGAACTATCGTTAAAATAAAAGACATTATTAATTTAAATTTTTCCCTCTATCTGGTAATTTTTGAGATACAGGGGACCACATTGACTTACAAGTTTCAAATGTACCCACTCTATCTGTATATGTGTGTGAGTGTTTTCGAATATGTAAGTTATTTATATGCACAATTTAAAGGAGATGGTCGGGGGTGCAGTCAAAAACGGAACACAAATAATTAACAACTATTTAATTGTTTCGCTCCAATTAGTACCGCTTCATCAGCGTTGTTGAGTTGAAAAATATCGAAAGAGTAACGAAAAAGCTTTTACGTTTGCAAAAAAAAATAAAGTAAAAAAATCTTTTTAATTTGCAAAAAAAATCCTTACAGTCCAAAATCGCAAGGATCCTTTGCAAAGGATTTCTGGATCATCCTTCATTGCCTAATAATCCTCCTGGGCGTCTGAAAATAAGATGGCCTCCAGATCTTCTCCTCTAGAAATGTTATTGGAGTTCTATCCGTGGTTAGATTCTCCACATGTTTGTATCATGTCACTATGTCACCTACAGCAAATTTACTTGTTGTATATATTTGTATACAGTTTTAGATAACAATAAATAAATTAATAAAAAAAAAATTTGCAATAAAATCTAATTTCACCTTTTCGTTTCTTGTCTCATATCTTTCAACTCAAGAGCCCTGATGAACCCCTATAGAGTGGGGTGAAACTTCGACAAATAAATAGTTGTTGACTTTTTTTTTAATACCTAAACATATATTTTCCTACACCTCGGTTGGTACTCTTATCATCAAATAACGTGAATTTCGGTTTGTAATGTTGTTTTCTAGACATAATGCCATATAAGTGGAATGAATTTTATTTTATACAAACGTTTTTCACAGTTCCTAAATGTTTCATACCTCTACAGCCCCTCCAATTCCAATTCATACCTCCCAATTTGAGGTTTAAATTTTTGTATATAAACGTTGAATAGAGTTGTAATCAGAAAAGTTATTTTTCGAATTTTTTTTTTTTATCCCAGCATTTTTAAGGTAATTTTAAAGTTTTCCATACCACAACAGGGTCTCCAACTTAAAATAAAGTAATGAATTGCTTTTTAGAGGCCTCGATTATCTTTGACCAACTTCGCTATTTTCTCGCGGAAATGATGAAACAATAAATCAATTTTTATTTGTTTTTTAAATAGAAATGAGGGGCAATACTATCTTAGTGACGTTGCTCCGCTGCTATCATATTTACTTTTGATTTATATCTCCTGTTACTGGGATTTGTTAAGCTTTGAAAATTTATGTATTTATGTACTATTAATAATCGGTAATATTTATCATAGAATTTCATAGATCTAATCAGGAAATTCCAAAACAAAACCTTAGACTTCTCGAATGCATTTCAATAATTACAAATTAACGTTTCGCACATTAAGGTTTCGTTTTCATATCTTATACATTATATACACCTATATTTAAGATTCGAAAATATCAACTAGAAACAGCATTTCTTCACGATATTTTGGCAGATGTTAAGCAGGTGATGAGCATAAACAGAAAACTAGAAAACAATACACATTCTGTACAACTAAAAGCATTCATAGAACATTTCTTAAAAATATTCTAGGGCATCTTAATTTATATTAAAATGTTTAAAGATCATCATTAGAAAAAAAGGAAGTCAGAAGAATACATTAGAGATACCTGACTCATTTAAATTACATTTTTGTCATACGAAAAAAAAGGGGGTAAGTCTTTAAGGCTTAAAATATTCTGTCTTCCCCCTCCTACTAAAAGCAAGAAGGCTCAAGCAACTGTCTCTAAACTTAGCTTTATTAAAACTTTGGTTCGATTCCTAACTTAACCTTTATAAAGAAGCTTATTTTTAATAGGTTTTACATTTTCTTTGTGCATTTTATTTACACAGTATTGTTTTTACAGCAATATATTATAGAAATAATATACCTAATCTGATCAAATAGAATCGTTTATTTATAGAATTAGTATAGCCTAAGTAATATTTTTCACAAAACTTCGGCGAAATGTATACCACCGATTTATTTTTCTGTAAAGTACAAATTGTTTGGCTATTATTCATATTTTAATCCGTAAGTACTCTCCATGATGTGAAATATTACAGAATCGTGGTTTGTACGATTCTGTAATATTTCACAAACTGCCTTATTCTAATCACAGTACCTCAAAAACGACAATACCTATATAGTTATTAATTAGAAATTAGAAATAATAGTTCCCTTGAAAGCTACAGATGTGCAATAAGATTAGGTTAAACGAAAATTTGGACTCTAAATGGTTTAAAAAATAGTTAGATTTTTTAATATTTAAAAGAAAAGTAGTTCCTCGAACAATATTGGAATCGAAAACTACACACCTAGAAAGTTTAGCCATTTATTTGAAAAATAAAGAATTTAACGTATGAAGCTAAAATCATTTAAATCAGACTTGATACCACATGATATGCCTTTTATAAATCTTTACAGGTATACATTCAAGCTATTTAAAATTTAGATGTTGAGGTCTAAGCCGAAATCTTAATTGACTGTATATTTTCACAATGAAACTTCGATAATACTGGAATAGACCAGTAAATATAACGATTTCAACGGCTCTACTACGCTCAACGCTCATCATAATGAATAATTTAGTAGTTGCTTCATATTTTTTACTACAGTTTATATTATTCCAGTATTGTTTTTTTCTTTCTTGAGTGGGTATTCATTTGGCTAATGAAAATCAGTAAACATTATGCAAACATTTCATAAGAGCACTCTGGAAGAAGTTATTCTTTACTTAACGAGTATATATTTCTTATATAGTGGTCTTATTAAAGTTATGACGTCATAAAAACCAATGTACGCAATTAGAAGATATACATGTCATACCATTAAGTACAATAAAGGGATTCGACATAGTAATTCAAACATTTTACAAATGATACGAAGGAATTCAGCTTGCTCTTTGATAAATTTTCTAAACCAGTGATGATTTATTTTATGACTCACAAACGTTTGAAGGTATGAATAATTGATTAAAATTAAATTTTATTTTCGTTTGATGCATGACTAGAAATGTTCTATTAAAATTTTGCATATGAACTCTCCAGAAAGAGTTATTCTTTAATTATTAGGTAAGCTTCACCTAAGGCGGCCATCTTTGATTTATGGCATCATAACCATAAACTATAAACCCCAAGTTGTAGGTTAACACCCAGTATTACACCATTATTTTATATAATTCACTCAATAGCACCTTCTTTTTACAAACAATCCCGCCAAATACAGCTACCAGTACAGGGTAAAAACAAATTTACAGGAAATTGCGTTTGATTTTATTTTTAATGTATTACTACTCATATATGAATGATAGGATTAGGATTGATGGATGCATGATGGACGAACCTATTCCAATTTAATGAAATAAATTTTAAATACTAAAATAAAATTAATAAAAACATATATAAATGTACGTGGATTGAATATATTGATATATTCAATACATGACTTCAATGACCACCGAACTATGAATGGGTGGAATTTAATTCTCATTTTTTATAAAAGGGGATCCAAGAACACAATAAACGTGACGCTATTCGTTTCTTCTGCGCTCCAATTTCATTGCTTCTAATACTCATATGTGCGCGGATTTGAATCAGCCAGTGTGAACTTGAATTTAATAATATGTTTGATTTACTGTTAAATATGGAATCAGGAATACCATTAGTTTATCACATAATATGAATCATAATTTTAATCAGTCCCACGAGCTTCAGAACTTATCAAAGTTCGAGTGCTAAATATTAAGCTTAACATTACATTATACTGTAAAATACTAAATCGTCTAATAACTTTATTGATTACTTAAATGTTGTAACCCCTTTGATGATTAAATATACATAACTTACATTCTGTTACGAAACTGCTGCTACCATAATTATATTTCGTGATCAACTTGTTTCCTTCCAAAAGAACAAACGTTCTCTTCCTGAAGGCTATAGGTTTGTTGCAGGATGCGAAAACAGACCGGTTAAAATACTTGGGCTTCACACTTGACTTACTCATAACGCTAACTCGCTACTGCTACAAAAAGATAAAGCTGGTTAGGACCAAGACTTTCAGGCTTAATCACCTGTTAACTTCTCCTAACCTTACTCTTTGCCTCAAATTGTTGATTTACAAGAGTGTGCTCAGGCCAGCCCGTTTTTCACGGGGCACCAATGCTGGCCAACATAGCACCTATGATGACTAAGAAATACCAGCAGTTTCGGAATGGTATGCTCAAACGCATCGTGAAGTATACTTCATTTCAACGAGCGAAGACGAACGACATACACACGACACATGAACTGCCAACTGAGACAGAATTCATATCAGGAAAGATAATTCACATCAAATACTTTCACAGTCTCCAGTACTACACTAAGCTATGATTGAATGCTCTGACACCATTAGGACGGCCACGAAACATGACAGATATGCTTAAGTAGCCTCAATCTGGACTGAGGACTTCAATCTCAAAAACCTGATGAGCCCTATGACCACTAGACGGAGTCAGATTGTTTCCCATTTCCAAAAAATCCTATTTCCACTGTCCCTTCTATAAACACATTGCCAAAGCAGTAAGTGAGATCCCATTTTACAACACTCTTTAACATCAAATCAATGTTTAAACTGCTTAACGTAATCAAAGGTATTTCTTATTATGTTTTTTTTATACACCATGGCAAGTTTAAAGGTAACTAGTAACAGAACTATACAGTACCATTTATGCTATATTTAAAGGCAAAAGGGAAATCAAATAAAAAGATGCATAGGAAATTGAAGTATACACAAATATAACGAGAAATGGAATATGAAAGTTGTGGGAATAAAATCGACTATTTTTAACATACTCATAGGAATTTTGTATGTGACTATAAATTGAAAATATTTTACTATATTTATATAAATACAATATTAACAATAAAAAAATTAATTTTAGAGTGTAGAAGTTTTTCTTGTCTTTCTTTAGGTTAAACTTTATATTCAATATATGTTTTTATTCTAAAAATTCTTCCTACATTTCTACAGCACACACATGTTGTTCCTTCATCACGTTTGCACTTTGTTTTTTTTAGCATATATATACTTTGTCATAACTTAGTTAATTTGTAATGTGCACTTTTTTTATATTCCATTTCCCTCTTTACACTGGATTGAATAGATTAAAAGATTTCAATCTGATTTTTTTTTTTTTTTTTTGGCAAATATCATAAACACTGCTACTCTTACGAAGATATACCTAATAAACTACTTTACACTAAATTAAACTAGCTTTAATTTGAGTGCTAATAGACATTTGTACGTCAAATGGTTTTTAAGATATAGATTACTCCTAATAAATTCACTAAATACTGATTTTTTAATGCATTTTTATAAAATTATGCTTTTTAAAAGCTATATCTTGAGAACTACTACTTTAAATGATGTTCTCTTAGGTTTTCTAGTGTTGTTGGTAATTTTAATGAGATAGAGCTCCGAATAAAAAATTAATTTTAATTTTAACATTAGTCAAGGCCTTTGTAGACTCGAGTTTGGTAAGATAACAGCTCAGCACACTTGAATTCAATGGTCTCTTAATCATAACTATGTCAAAATCATCGAAACTAAAATCGTGAAGTCTTCATCTAAATGAATGTTAATCCTGCTACTCTATAAATTATCCTTAATTCCGGAAGGCTTAGTAATTTTTTTTCATGGAATCCATCCCAGGAGCTTAAAATAAGTATGAGTTTTTATATGAGGATTTATGTCTTTCATCACAACTACTTTATACGTCCTTCAGCAGCCTTTAGTAGCAGCCTTTAGCCCTTAGTAGCAGCCTTTTCAGCTAATATTGATATACAAAAAATCATAGATAATTTCTTAACCTAGATCAATTTACAAATTTATAATTACTAAATAAATATTATAAAAAAATTACATTTATCCCGGTATTTTCTGGTTATTATTTAATCTAGTTTTATGTCAGTGAATCGATCAAAACAGCTTTGCAGTACGGATATATAGAAAAAAGTGCTTTGGTCCATTTTTATTCAAGAGTGTTATTTATTAATTTCTTACAGGATTTAACATCAATTGTGATTGTGGAAAAGAAATGCGTTCAAAGTAAAATTGTTTTTTTTTTAATTTAAAAATGTATCTGAGGCATTTAAACAAGACTAAAACATGTAATAACGAAGTTACAAGACTGATCCATTATAATTTTAGTGCCAAATTTAAATAAGTTCGTAAATTAATCAATCAGATTTAACAACTAAACATATTTAATGCCAAAAAAATAAAGAAGTTTTGGCCTACAGTTGTTTTTCATTTTTTTATCACAAATATTATTTTAATAATGATGATTGCCAATAATTAGAGTTTATGTTTGAATCCCAATACGAGATGTATATTATGATACTTTTACACTGTTGCAGTTGATAAAAAGAATTATGAATAATTAAAAAAATAAAATGAAACGGTTTTTTTTTCCCCAACATCCGTGAGCTCGTATTAAAGCTACAAAACATTACGATTTTACTCGGAGCTGAAGATAAATATTTGAAAACCCACTCTAACCTCGACGTTAAATTATGAGCAAACATCTCTCCTATTCCAGTTCAAGAAGAAATAAAAATTACTACTGTAATTTTCGGGTTTTTAATTTTTATATACAAATCATTAATAGAGTTTATGAAATATCATGAATAACAACCTAAATTAGTTACAATTTAATATATGTGTTCACTTTAATAAAATTTAATTTTACAGCTACCAATAAAATTTGTAACAAAAAAAAAAAAAGAAATGTTTCAGTTCAAAATGTTTACATTATAACTAATTTTGTCAGATGAAAAAAAAATAAGAAAACATGGACGAAATTTGGTTATTAATTTTGCTGTTAACTCCAAACTTCAAAGCTCTATTAATCAGTGAAGAAAAAAAAATGTGATCCTAAACATTTTATACTTTGCCAAAAGTAAAAAGTTAAAATCAATCTATAGGTAAGCGCAAGATCGTAAAATCGATTCTATTTTCATTCTCAGCTCCTCTGAAAACGTAGTGGGGACCCTAATATTTTAGAAATCAGAAAAGCTAAATTAAATCAATCTAGTAACAAATAATATCAATCAAAGCGCGCGATCATAAAATAAATTCTATTTTCGTTTTCAGTACCTCTAAAAGCATATAAAGGGACCCTAATATGTTAAAAATAAATCGAAATGCAATCCTAATATCCTGGGGATTTACAACAAAACTGCATTTTTCTAACAAAATAAGAATATTGTTTATAATTTTTATATAATTCTAATTCGTTCGTAGCACGATAGTCTGGCTGGTGGTCAGATAAAGGTATTAAAATAGTAAAAGAAAACTATTTATTGTTAACCAACGTTTCGCCCAACTTTGCAAGGCTACATAGGGGCTAAATGAAAAACAAGATACAGACATTGTAACGATTGACAAAACATTAAAATAAATATACAGAGAAAATACGAAATTAAAATAAATAAATAAATATTTTTTGTTTTGTTTATAAAATATATTATAATAAGTTAAAGAACAATACATACTAGAAACTAGTTGCTAATAGATACAGCCAGATGTGATAGAATTCCTAAATACAGAACTAGAGTAATAAATTGTAAACAAATATTCGTTATAAATATGGTAAAGAGGTAGTTGTAAAAAGGTAAACAGAATGTGAAATAAATATGGTAAAGGTGGGGTATAGTAGTATGTAAAAGAAAACATTAAGAAAATTAATAAAAATAACAAATAAACATACATGGGACTACCTGACAGATAAAAACAGAAATGTCAACTGTCAAATCGATCAGGCATCGGTTCTCAGGAATAAAATTTCCCCACTTCTTCGCTTACCCTCAAAAGGGTAAGATTTTTTAAAGTATATAGATAAGTAAAATGACAGAATCTTTTTTTTTTATTTATTTAATGTGATTTACAACTGTACAAATAATCCATTAATTCTTAATCTTTCATCCTTAACAATCCCT
>NW_027115338.1:946542-947690 GCF_000696795.3 Halyomorpha halys | reverse complement strand
CTGGTAAACACACAAATAGCCTTTGGAAAAGAATCCAATCATGATAATAATTTTTAGGACTCAATATATAATTAATTAATTAACTTATTTTTGGATAATTGCCTTCAGCGATTACCCTGGCATCCCCTTTAAGTCTCAATAGCAATACATAGCAGTACTATGTGTTATGTAATTCTAATTCCTACAATAACTTTTTAATGTAACTAGAGAGTATTAAAATTAGTCATAAGCATATAAAAATTCAGATTTTCGTCCATTATTCCTCATAATGTACATCTGCCATAAATTTTAGTTTATAAGTTTTTATAATTATTACAACCTAGCTGTGGCAGCATTTCGATCCTAGTTTACTGTATTTCGGAAATTTTCTTTTTTTATCTAAATTGGGGATAATGTGACAAATTGTAAAACAACGAACACGCTATTCTGAAATTATTACTAACAATTTGTCACGCAGCTTACTAAAGCATGGTTCTGTTTGAGTGATTCCATCATTCCTCGCGTGTCTGTTATCTACAGAAATATTAAGATGCACCATGTTGTTAGCAAATCGAAAACGCCACCCGCCTGTTGGTACATAATTATTTTAATGGAGTTCTAGTAAATACTCACTCAGACATAATTTTGGAGAACATACTTTTTAAAAAAATTAAGTTACTTATTTATATTGGAAAAAAATATTTGACAGTATGGAGTAGATTGTCAATAAAGATATCAAAATAGTATGAGAAAAACTATTTATTGGAAACGTTGGTTTACTATTTTGATATCTTTGTTGACCACCACCCGGACTATCTTCCTACAAAAGCTACTTATGTTCCGCGATTTATTGATTTCATTAGTGTTTAACTTAACAATAAAATGCCTTTTGCAGATGTTAGGAATAGATTGGAAATATATCATGTATAGTTCAATTTAAAAACTTTATTAAATTTTTCAAATTTGTTTTTTTTTTTATTTAGATTTGTAATACGTCCGAAATGATTTTAAAAAATTACCATATTTCTTTCTCCTGATTTAAAATTAAATCTTTTTTAACTATTGTTTATAATACATTATTTTCGTTTAAAAAAAACAACCTACAAGAACTTATCAATTACTAGCAAGTATAAAAAAAAAAAATTCTATTACATAAAAAAAAGTTAAAT
>NW_027115338.1:943857-944646 GCF_000696795.3 Halyomorpha halys | reverse complement strand
TTTAAAAGATTTTTTGATTTATTGTTGCCTTCGTTTTATATTTGAGAACATATTGTATATAACATATATTCATAATATATTAAAATATGCACCTTCTATTCTCATACCCTGTTGCATCCTTTTTCATTGTTTCACACATCTTTACTCGAAATCCATCAACCCATAAAAATGTATCAAGCTGAGTAGCTCGCGTAAAAAAAAAGGTGTTTTTTACTTTAGCCTGTAAAATCTGCAATATATTTACATTTTTTTAAAATAATTTATTTATTGTTATTTACAACATTATAAAAATATATACAACAAGTAAATTTGCTGTAGGTGACATAGTGACATGATACAAACATGTGGAGAATCTACGCATTGATAGAACTCAAATATTTATATCTAAAACCTGAAACATTTCTGATTATGGTTCAAAAAAGTAAAATTATTAATTCCAACGACTATTCCAGTAAAAAAGATGAAAGTACTTTATTTTTTGAGTTCGTCTTGACAAACGATATATATGCCAGTCAAAAGTTTGGGATTTTAGTTGTGTAAGAACTGTTCCGAGATGATATCTGCACATTTAGTCTGTATAATATAGAATACAACATATTTCAAGATCAAGGATACGGTATCATATTTATTCATGTAAGTAAAAAACATGGAAGAACGGTGAATGTTGGGCACATGACTACTAGCATTTCACAGCAAAGTTACGGACTGTCAGCTGACAGGTCCATATCAGCTGATCGAGAACAGCTGACCGATTGTATATATATAGACGGACAGGCTCCGCAAATAGAT
>NW_027115338.1:931905-937822 GCF_000696795.3 Halyomorpha halys | reverse complement strand
TATCTATCTTATTTATTGTATCGTAATTGTATTTTTGTATATATTAGAGTTTACGAGGATTGTTCGTAAACTGGTGGGAGGGGAGTTACGGACTGTCAGCTGACAGGTCCATATCAGCTGATCGAGAACAGCTGACCGATTGTATATATATAGACGGCAGGCTCCGCAAATAGATTAATCTTTAAGAGCACTTAAAGCGTTTCATTTCGCACTCCTCTCTCTTATTATTTTTAGTTTCTTACTTCAGTAAAAGATAACTGCTAGTTACCCAATTATAGGCTGTATAAAATATTTTATGGCAAGACTTATAAAATATTTTATCTGAATCACGACCATAATTTAAATTATTATTATTCTTAATATGTTTGTACTTGTATTAGTTATATCTCTTGTTCTTTAATAAATGATTGCTTTATTTGTATTTATTTATATAACTCAACACCACTCTCTAATATAGTATGTATTCAACAGTAGTAATATTTGATGAAGGTATATAATTGGTAAATACAAAACACGCGAAATCCCTTAGAAAAAAAATCCAATCGTTTTTTAAGACTCAACTAATTTAAATTAATCAATATTAAGAATTTTGGATAATTACCTTCAGTGACTCTAATTTGTAATATCCTTCCCTTAAATCTGAACTAATTTATAATGTTCTTTCTAGAGTAGAACAGTGTGTACCTCTCTATATTGGTTTGGCTTGCCTTTTGTTTTATTTTATTCATTACCAGCAGGGGCCCATGGCCCAATATGAAGTTCGTTATTCAAAGCTCCCATCATGGAGGGCCAGGAAGTACGAGTCTCTATGCAGATACAACTGATAATTTTTTTTACTTACTTAATTAAACTCTATCCAGTGTTCTTGACCTTGATATATTTTGTAGTTTAACTTATTTTTAATATTTTCAATATAGAAAGGTTCTTATAGAATAATCATTACTAACTGTGATCAAGGAACAAATTTTATTTACAATCTATGTATTCGTTTCCTTATTGGTTGGCTATGCTAAACAGAATGTAAAAAAACTAAAATACAAACACTTTATTTCGGGCAGTTTGTTATATATAACAACTGTGAACACAAATAAAACCATAATAAATATAGCCTACGTGGAAAATGTGCAGGTATCACCTCGGAACAGTTCTTGCACAACTAAAATCCTAAACTTTTGTCTGCCAGTGTATATATTATCGGTGTTATATAAAAACAATTACAAAAAATAAAGTATTTATATTATACATTTGTTTATATACATATTTTCTATTACACATTTTTTACTGGCATAGTCGTTGAAATTAATAAGTTTACTTTTTTTGAAACCCAACTAGGAATATTCCGGGCTCTCAAATATAAATATATTGTACGTTTTTCTTTCAGTAATAATTTTCAGAACCAGATAAAGTAAACAACTCCTTTTTTATATAGCACCTAAAATATATTTTGTATAGATATATTCGTCTTCTCATTTCATCATCAATAAAACTACCACTTTACGTTCTACATGTATATAAATGAATGTGTCATTTATTTGAAAAATGAATTGATATTCAATTTTTTAAAACAGTAAATCAATCGTTATCCAACACTCTTTAGGAGGCCACTAGACTTCCATTAATCATATTTAGGAACACTGCTTTCTGCTGGATCGATAACAGGCTCGTCCCAAACCAAAAGGATAATTTTAAAAGTTGGTAATTTTCATGTTATGAATTTATTACGTTTCCAAAAAGACTGTACTAGATGTTTTGTATCCTTAATTTATAGATTTAGAGATATATTTTAATTTTTGCTCTTCATATTGTGCAGAAAATGAAAAAAAAATATGCAAATATTTCTACGTATTAATTATAAAAATTCTTCGAAACTCACGAATACCACTTCTCTCAAATGTTACCATTCTTCTCAAGATATTAGTTCAATTTAGAAGATTTATAATTAATACAAGAATCCTCGGATATTTTTGGAATTTTACTTTAAGTATGCTGATTTGAGATCTTCACCCTACTAGTAAACCAAAAGCAATTAATCAGGAAAGAGAAATGGATTCAAAGAGAAGGAAAAAGGAATGTAAAAATATTTTTAATTTAAATGAAAGATGGTCCGGGTGCAGTCTAAAAAACTCAAATATTAATTAAACAAATTATTATAACCTAAAGCCTTCTCGTTACTGCCCCAACCATAAAAATTTCCTTATTTTGTAATCCATACATTTTCATTTAAGATAGATAAAGGCTGTTTCTCCCTGATCTACCGATATCTTAAGCCTTATTAAACTTCCATAATTTTTCTTTTAATTTTACATGTTCTGCATTTCAGAAGTTAACTTACCTATTACCCTGCCATAATTTTTATCTGTTTTATTATTTTTATCTTGTATGATAATTCATACGAGCAATTACTATTTTATATTTAATATTATATTAAATAAACTTTACTATCCATATTTTATATCTTTTATATTTATATATCCTCTCTGTATTTTATATTCATCGGACACTTCCACCTTATACTTATACTTATACATTTATTGCTCTATAAAATGTAGAATATTTTATTTTCTTGACTATATTACATTTATCGTATCCATTCTTCAATTTTATTTCATTTAACACGAGCCTACTCTAGACATAAGACGTGGGCATAGTGATAAATGAATGTTGTGCGGTTAACGAAAATAAATCTTATCTATTTTCAGAATTTCGAAATAAAGCACCTTAAAAATCTCATCTTGCCAAAAAAAAAATTAATAATAATAATTTTAAAAAAAGGGGCCCATGTAACTTTTATGGAGTATGTTTTCTTAATGGCTTGAGATGAGAGAACTATAAATGCGGTAAAATTCTTCTATTGTTTTATTTAATAACCATTTTCATTATTTATCATACTTCAGATCTCGAGATCAAATACTGTGTGTATTGTGTCGATTGTTGAACACAATACAGTTCATGATGGTAAATAACAAAGTTACTTTGTTGTATCAGATAATCCAAAAACACAACAATCTGTATGTACCAGATTCACACCAAACCAAATTTCCGAACGTTTATTTTTGTAAACCTTATTATAATCATAAGATTAAATAAGTCAATTAAAATAATATACAAACAGATAAATTATGTATTATTGTGATATGTTAGGAATTATATATATTTACTTAATATAACTATCTATAAACGCATTGTGTGGAAAATTAACAATTAGGTATACAATTATTGAACTCCTTATTAACATATAGATTGTTCTGTTCTCTGCTTATAATTAGTTTTAGATTGTCTATCTACTGTTAATTTTGTCAGAAAACAATGGTTACATATTAAATATATTTAAAGTTTTAAACCATAGTTTCTTAATGTGATCTCCTAACTTGTCTTGCCTTGTCTTTATATAATAGATCTAATAAATATGCAATTTCCAGTTTTTATATTTTTAATCATTATTTTTTTATAAAGAGTATCAGTTTTATTCATCTTGAAGAATTTGAATTTGATGAATTTCATTGCGTGGCCTTTCAAACTTTTCCTTCAAAATAAGTTTCCAAAAGCTTTCAAGTTCCCTGAAAATGAATTTTCATCAGACTTTAAAATATCAGCAGTTAGATAACTTACTGGTTTATAATTAAACAAGAGAATTTTCAGAACTCATTCGAAGTTTCTTTGATAAGCAACGTGTCTAACATAAACGAAGGAACTTTTTAAGGTAGAAACTATCATCTAGGCCTCATGATAATAAGACTTATAAGGTAAACTGAACAAATGTCAGAAAATATTTTATTAAAAGAGTTAAAAGCTGAAAGCTACCTGTTGCTCTTCTAGCCTTCAAGATCAACCGTTGCAATTGTGTAAAGGGACTTTGTCAAAGCCATTTAAGTAATAGTATTAAACTTAGTAATTGACTTTGATTATATTTTCCCAATTCATTTCATTCGGATTTTATTTTCGGCTAACCGAAGATTTTTCGTTTCCTTAAGAAGCTTTTTCTTCAAGCAGGAAATGAAAAAAAAATATTGTCCTGAGGATCTAGAATTATGTGTATTATTTTTGAGAGATCAATGAACAAATTCAGTTCTGCTTCTGTTTTTTTGTTGTCATATTTATATTTGGGCATAGTCGAACCGTCCAATTTCGATTAAATTTACAGAAATTAACAGATTGGTATCTAGTTCGTTCCGCAGTGATTTAATTTAAGATAAAGTAGTCCGTAAACTTATTTTTCACGACACATTGTTTGATTTGGCCCGAATTTGAAGTTGCGCCTGCCAGAATGAAAGTATTCTGCTTCATTTGATTTAATCAATGTGAAATTTGTATTTTCAGTTTCCTTTTTTTTTTTTTTACTTTTCTATTAGAGGTGATATAAAAGATAAATTCAGCCTGGCCCAAAAATGTTTAGTATGTCGCTAATAACATTATAAAAAAACAATAGCACCACTAACACACAACAAACAAAACAGTAATAGTACGATCTCACTACATTAAATGAATTTATCCTAGTTATAATGTTTAAAAGACAGCTAAAAAGGTATAAAATTTCTCAGAACACCTCACATAATAGCTGAATAAAAATATATCACTTGACCATGCATAAAATTAAGTTTTCCTAACATGAAAACCATAACAAGACCCAAAGTGACAGAATTAATGAGTCGTTAATTGCATACGTCCTTCGCGTTGAACTGGGTTTTTTTTTAAATTCTCATAATTTTTTCATCCCCGTATCTCCACTTATATTTTTTATATTTGTTAATTCATATTATTAAATTATCATTTTTATTTTCTTTTGGCAGTTTCTTAATCTTTGTGAATACCTCCTATCGTAGAATTATATCATGCAAAAGCAGCATTAAAGACGAATTCAATAAGTTGAAGTAGAGAAAATGTGACATTAGTCATAATCCAATAGCCTGCTTTTATTCCGAGACTATTTTATTCCGTTAATACTGGGCAGCGTGGAATAATCACTGCGCAATCTGTAATGCTAAATCGGACACTAACTCCCCTTTATCTGAAACTCATCTCCAAAGCCTATAAACAATATTTTTCTGTTTTGTTTAAGAAATACTGATCTATATTTTAAATACACTTAAAATTTAAATATGAGAGCCAGATGGTGGCAAACGAGGTTCCTCAAATTATGTCTAAAGATGATTAGATGACTAGTATTATAAATTTTTTAATATTTGTCGCAGGTCGAGGTAACTTGAAGATGACCAGTTCCCAGGCGCAGGAGAATACTTCATAAATATTATCCGAAGTTCAGTTTTATATTTGTATTTTTCTACTCAGAAAAATTGTTTGTTTTGAAGTTATTAATTTTTGCTAATTCAGTAGAAAAAGCCGCCTCTGCCACCATCGTAGCTGCTCTCAAGAAGGATGGCATCAGAGTTAACCCAGCTAAGACGGATGCCATCGTGATGTCCTTCCAGAAGGGCAAGAAGACCCGACTACCCCAGCGGTTCGTCGTGGATGGCGAGGGTCGGAATGTCTCTAACAACATCGTCTACCTCGGCGTAACTCCCCCCTCACCCCTCCACCAAGGCCTGGGAGGTGGCAGAGCACTGTTCACTTGGTCGATGTTCTCGCCTTGGGAGGGACTTCTGGCTCTACAGCCAGAAGTCATCACTTCATCAACGCCAGCCGGAATAGCCCCTCCCTATTCCTAGTACGCTCACGGCAGACTCATGCCATCATCGATGACACCGCCTTCAGCGGACCCGGCAGCTTATCTTATAATGCCACACTGGCAATCCAAGATATTTATTTGCCTGTGTATATACATTTCATTCTGTTTGTATATATTTAATTTTTGTTTAATTTTTTCTAGGTCAGGAAAAAAAAAAAAAAAGTTGATTGTTTAAATTTAATCATCAATCTCTATCTATTACTCTATTCCTATATTTTCTCCTCTCATTGCGCA
>NW_027115338.1:922036-931855 GCF_000696795.3 Halyomorpha halys | reverse complement strand
ACGACACTCACCAACCTACAGGGTTTCCAGAACTCCCTCCTGAGGCGAATAGTTCGAGGAACATCACTCCAACGGGCCAGGAACAGAGAAATTTGTGCAGAGCTTCAACTCCCAACCGTGCCAGAATTCATAGGCCGTAGGCACATCAAGATCTTTGATGGGCTAAAAGCCTGGGCCAATCCTCTGTTCAGAGAAATCACCCCTCCACCAAGACCTGGGAGGTGGCAGAGCACTGTTCCCTTGGTCGATGTTCTCGCCTTGGGAGGGACTTCTGGCTCTACAGCCTGAGGTCATCACTTCATCAACTCCAGCCGGAATAGCCCCTCCCTATTCCTAGTAGGCTCACGGCAGACTCATGCCATCATCGATGACACCGCCTTCAGCGGACCCGGCAGCTTATCTTATAGTGCCACACTGGCAATCCAAGATATTTATTTGCCTGTGTATATACATTTCATTCTGTTTGTATATATTTAATTTGTTGTTTAATTTTTTCTAGGAGGTCAGAAAAAAAAAAAAAAGTTTATTGTTTAAATTTAATCATCAATCTCTATCTATTACTCTATTCCTATATTTTCTCCTCTCATTGCGCATTTTGGCTGTTATATTTGTACATAAAAAATTAATACATTTTAACAATAACTATAAATTTGAAATAATACTTTATTTTTTGAGATGAGGAAGGTTCTTCATATTCGTATTGGCTCATATTCAATAGGTCTGATTAAATTTTGATCCTCCTGTATTATTTTCTCCATTCAAGCTGGGTGCAATATAAAATAACAACATACATTTATATTGTTTTTTTATATATTAATTATTTATTATTCCCATTCGATTTCAAATATCATTGCTTCCCCTACAAATACATTGCTTACATTTTTTCAAGTATAAATTGTGAATATAGTACTAATAAATAAATTTGTTATCATAGAGACTATTTTATTAGGAAAATCTTACCTAAATTTTAATCATTTACGACGACTACAACTAAAATTTTAATCATGAATGACTAAAATTTTTTAGTTGGATGTACAATACCTAAAAAAAAATGATTTTGCTTAATTTTATATTTTTCACATTTCATATTAGCCGCTACTAAGGACTAAATATTTATTCGTCAATCGTGATATGAATAATTTTTCCCCAACTCTGCCCACCCAATACTAGTCATGTTAATTGGGAAAAATCTGTTTAGAAGAGTGAATAAGTCGATAGAAAACTAGGAAGAATTCTTCAGGAATCCAAAATCGAGTAGAGAATTCTTTGTGCATCAAGTACTGTGAAACCTCCATTTGTATTTATTTTATATTATAAAACAAATCGTTACATTTATAAAATTATTGTATCTGAGATTAGGGCTAGATATAAAATAACACTTATTTTACTATATTTATTTACTATTTCGGTTTCAGTCTGTAATTTGACTATCATTAATAAAAATGTAACTTATAGAAATAAATAAAACAATATATTATACATTAGGTGAAAATAAATTAATATGAATAGGAATGATCTATCAAGAGAATGGTTTAAATTATTAATGTTTTAATTTTGTTTCTACAATTTGATATTTCCTTTTGGCGTGGATTCATGTTTTCGTTAACAACGCTTATAGAGTTTTCCATTCAAGGTAATTTTAAAATGATTTAACGATTCCCATTATTCCCTGCGGTCTCAACATGATGAAAGTGTACAGGTTATAAAATTTGCTATAACCCCAGGAGGATTTCATTAAACCGACCGTTGATAGAGAAATTTCATGAAAAAAGTCAATTTTACGAGATATTAAATTTACTAATTTGCTAGACAGTGGAAAGAGGACGCACACCCCATTCCCTAAGGGCTGGTGGGAACAAGATTAAGCTCAGAGGTGGCAAACCATCCCTGGCACTAACTTCCTTAGCCATCCTCTTCTACTGCACTAACGTAACCCACTTCGTATTTTCTCATGCTCCTTACTCCTGTATCTTTGAGATATAATTTGGCTCTATGACTCAAATCTTGTCGAATATAAATTTTAACCACTGGGCACAAGTCTATTGATCTTATTGTAAATTTACTTTGAGAAGTTCTGGAATTTTGTAGTCTGACTCTACAGTTCCGCTCCAGTTTAAATAAAGAATCTTCCAATTGATCAGAACTCAATTAAAAAAAAAAAAAAGATGTCTTGTGATTCAGACATAAAACAAAAAGACCAAGCATAAAGATTTGACTTATTTTTAAGCTTTTGTATTCTTTCCTGCACAGATTTCCAACTTTAAAAATTAAACGAAGACTAAATAATGTAATTTTAGGTATCCAAAATTTGTTACTCCTAGCACTGCAGGAATCCACACTTAAAAAAGCGTAAAAAAAAAAAAACTTAAATTATTTCAATCTCTGTCTGTAGTGCGAAACAGAGTATAAATCGTTGATTTATTGATTTTTAAAACTCCAAACTGTCAAATGTCCAATAAACCATGTAAGAAAAATAGTTGTATACATTTATATATTTTTTATTTTATTTATAACATTTTCCTACTACCCATTACCCCACCCTGCGACAATTAGTTCAGGTTTCCAAGAATACACTATACTTACACTTACTAACTAAAACACTTGTTGACAGTTCTTAGGGCCATAGTCCGAACTCTGCAATCTGAATAATACACTAGTATTAATTATAAATATGTGAATGACCATCATGATAAATAAATACAATTTAAAGGAAACAAGTAAAAAGAAAAAAAATCTAATAAATATAATTGCTACCATAGAATGATTTGTTAAATTTAAAATAAGATAAAACTTTAGAAAAATGCATTTAAAAAATTTCAAGAAATTATTCATTTTTACTTTGCTTTGACTACTGTTTGGTGAGACCAACTTCTGCAGATGTGAAATGTGGGAGGAACCATTGACACGGACGTATAATCCGTCAGCTGTCGAAACATGCCTAAACACGAACGCTCAATATGTCACTCGTTGCTTGTCAACAATTAAACTTCTTATGTTCTTAAAAGATTCCTTTAGTATCGAGCCACTCCGTAGGTAACATTTTAAAATTCTTGACTGTATAGTCTTAAAAAATATTCAAGTTATAAGATCAAGCCTAGCTACACAGTGGCAACTGTTTAGCAAATCTAGTGAGCTAAATGTTGTCCGATGTCCCTAGCGCTCTGGAACTGGTTTAATTAACTATTGCAATGCCAGTATAGTTATTAAACATCAGTTTCAAAATGGATGGTTGCATGCGTTTGTGCTCTTGTTTTGAGAAAGAGAAAAATACAGAAAATATTGGAATGAAAAAAAAATTACTAACATTTTCCGTTTTCTCCTCATCGAGTTCATCCCATTTTTCTACTAACTCCCGACTCCATTCATCCTCGACTTTTATTGAAGATTTTTATCTGCTTATTCTTTTATTTATATAAAAGAGAAACCTTTTTAATCGCCTGTGTGCAGATAGTTATGAATGTGCGTTATATTTTGTCGGAGACAATTGAGTCTTCATTAAAATCGAACGTGTTAGAATTTTGTAGTTACTGCAACTGAAAAATCGCCTCACTATTTTTGTGATGAAAAAGTACCTTGACTAAAATGCCAGTGTGCGGCTACCCCAAAGGTCTAAACCCAATATTTTCGTTCTTGAAAAGGAAATCGTTTCATTAAAATTCAATTAGACAATTCGTTTTTATAGTCTAATAAGCCAAGTTAGAAACGTACTAGTATCGATTTGTACTACTCGATTACTTCTATCTAGGCTATTTTAAATCATCTTGAGGAAAATGAATGGATAAAGTCTATGCTCGTTATTGGAGAAACCTAAGCATCCTAAAGTTGAAGAACCATGACCTTATTGATCTATTGTATATTAAGAGCCTTCAATTTATCTGGCAACCCTTGGGATTAGCTTTAACAATGGGTCCGTAGGAGGTTGGCTTGGATTGTATTTTTTTTTATAGGAGAAAATTTTTTTTTACCTTAGCTCTACCTCTTCACGAAATTTTTTAAAAAAATTCAATAAATAAAACTTCTTTTGTGAATTGTGGCTTTCTCATCATTATGAAACGTTAACAACTATTCTGAATTAATATTTACAAATTAAGTTTTGCGTCTTGGCAGTATATAAATATTTGGCTTACAGTAAATCTAAATAATAAGTCGGCAAATCAAATCATACTCAAAGGAATACAAGAATCTCTATTCCAGACCACTCTCCAATATTCAGGGTACAGCACAAGTCCATTACCAACTACACGTGATCGTAACCTCTAATTGCTTTAAATCGTGTGTTAAAGAAATGTTTTGCAACAGAGATTTTGCAGTATAGTCAAAATGAATGGGTTTATTTCAATGTTAGAAGAATTTTGTTTGTAGTAAACCCTAACGGTCACCTAACTTTAAGTGTAAGCCCTATTCAGTACAAGAAATGATTAAGACTTAATAAAAGTAAAATTTATGGTGATAACAGTTTTGTAGTTTTTCGATAGTCGTATTAAAAGTATTGTATGATCATACGAGTATAATTATAATTAATTTTATTATATAAATAATCAGATTTACGTTTTTATATTACATTTATAGATAACTGGCTGTTTTTGAACTCGAAGGAGATGTATCTACATTTTATTTCTTACGAGCTTTTTATTTCTTCTTGACCATATCCTTCAAATTACTTATTAGTAGTGGTGACAAAATATATATTGTTAAATATAATTATAAGTAAGAGCTATCGTTGTAAATATTAGAATTAGTAAAAAAGAGGAATTTAAGTATTCCATATTTTAATATATATTGTATGACAATACAAATCGGGTTAAGTGCACCATTGGGAATTTATTTTATCGGAAGATACCTAATCATAAGATATAATATAAGAATAAGATCTACCATCAAGAGTTATTTGAAGTAAATGTAGTGAATTTATTTCAAATTGTCAGATATGTTAGCGGACCAATTTGAGATAAATTTCCATTAATGTTTATATTTACCGCCTCACTTTAATATATTTAGTACATTAATTATAATTTATTTATTTGATTTGATACATATTTTTGAATATAAACTAGCCTGCTTCACAGCAAAAATTTTTACATTTTAAAATTTATTGACAACATAAACCAGTGTAACATGCTAGAGATTCCCATTATCAAAGCCAGGGAAAGGTGACGCAATGAAAGAGAACTATTTAAAAATTATTAGATGTATTAAACATAAATTTGTATGTTATGTAAGGAATTAATGTCAGATATTTTTTATGTGGTATAGCGGTTATAAGTTACCCCATCATTTTCTAGTATTTATCTAGTATCTAGTATCCTATGACAACGAAACGTAGTTAGATGGTATATTTTGGCCACATTATTATGTCTTTACCGTTATTGCGGCTGAGGCGCTCTTACGCAGTCTCCACTGTCCTGTGATACCAGTGATGCTATTGGGAGAGAGGTGCTGGGATCTCTTCTTAGGGCCTTCCTTGCCATCTACCGAGGGTTCAGAATCCCCCAGTAGAACGTAAATATTGTATGAAGGTGCAAGTGTATACTCATTTTATTGTTTCTCGAATTTAATTTTCTTTGTCTTGTAAATAAATTATTTTATTTTAAATTTTTTTATGTGATCAGTATAATTTTATTTTATTTTCTATATAGA
The DNA here is from genome assembly GCF_000696795.3 of Halyomorpha halys. Classification (NCBI taxonomy): domain Eukaryota; kingdom Metazoa; phylum Arthropoda; class Insecta; order Hemiptera; family Pentatomidae; genus Halyomorpha; species Halyomorpha halys. The sequence goes on along the minus strand of NW_027115338.1, from coordinate 926,218 downwards.
ATTATATTTTTATTTTCTACAAATCATTGTAGTTTTTTTCCTTAGTTAAATATTTCATTACCATTCTTATTTTAATTACCATTCTTTTTTCAATTTATTATATTCTATGTATATATTATATTAATGAGTATTTGTAAACTAAGACATAATGTCCATAATTTGTGACAGATTGTATTAATTCTCTTCAATAAAGTGAAATCATGATTAAAAAAAAAATTATCATTATTACTATTCTCTCATACCAACAAAGTTTCAGACCTTATGCCCATTTTTAAATTTCTTTAATCAAAACATAATTACATCTAACTTGATACAGCATTATTAACTAACCGGTTATTTAACTGAATATTTCACAATATTGTAATGCTATTCTTTAAATATTTGAAAATAGACTAACGCTTCATTGAACTAATAAAAACATTTTCCTATTTTTTAAGTAAATTATCATATTAACTTCTTTCTAATAAAAACCTAAGATTTCATCGATATTAGAATAATCCTTAAACCCAGAGATTAATTTAATTTAATTAAAAATCAACATCATTTTATCATTGTAAATTATAAATTCATGAAACAATTATCTTTATATTGTTCAGAAAATTAATTAAGACAAAGGAGGCCCAAGCTAAATTAAAAGTCAATATTATTGTGAAAACGTTGCCAGAAAAAAAAATGAATGCAGTGACGCTTCTTCGTGGCATTGTAATATACCACAGCACCAAGACCATTATGTTGAAGATTAGCTGCTGAAAGAGGCAGAATGGGGGTGTAGGAGGTGCGATTCGGGAATATGGTTATTCGATATGCTTTGTTCCGCTCGTGAACCTGTAGGTCGTACTCTGCCATCAGGACTTGATGCAGGTACCATCAACCGTATATAGTCCATGACTATGGAAATATCGGAAAACGATAAGGAGGGGCACTTTTGTAGCCAATCGTTTTCGGGTTGGACAATAACATTAGGTTTTTTTTTTAATCTTGTTGAGGAAAAGTATTTTAGAAGGATTAAAATTTGTACAATAGTGTGAAAATGTAAATGCGGGTAAGATTAAATAATTAAATTTAGTAAGTGCTTATTCAAGTAAGTAGGTAAGTAAAGTAGTCCTGTAATAAAGTTTTTAAAAAACGGAATTGGAAACTATGTTATTTTCGTCTTATATTGGTCATACAGTCTTTTATTGAACGGTTGGATTGTACACAATTTATGCTTTTCTTTTATGTCTTATTATTAAAATCACAATGTACACTACCAATCAAAAGTTTAATATGACCATTTATGTTTTGCGAAAACTAATGATACTTGAACATTTTCAATATAATGTCTTTTTTTTCTGAATTTTCCTGTTTTTATTTATATTAAGCAACAAGTAATTAAGTTCTTTTTTTTCAATTCTGTTAAATATTATCGGTGGGGGGAAGGGGGTGTGGTCAGCTAAGAATTCACTTCGAAACGTCGGCCCAAATAAGTACGTTTTCTTTATTTGTGTATCTTAGCTGACCGCAACCACTATCTAACTATCTCCTCACATTACTGTCAACTATTTATATTATCAATCATTAATTATGAAAATAATAAAATTTGTCAACATCACTCTTAAATCGATATTAAAAAAATTATGATAATATTACAATATTCAGGTCCCTTATCTGGGTCTCTAAATTTTATCTCACCATCTTCAGTTTTGTATTATCCATTTCGAAATGTTCCATCGCTAGTGAAAAATCTTAAGAACATCAATTAAATTATATTTCAACTGTGAGTGCTTAAATTGAACATTTTAAATGTAGTAACAACCGATCTTTTTAATATGAAAGTATATTTCAGATAGTATCTATCATCTTATTCTCTTCCAGAAACTGGAAGTTGTTTGAATTAAATACAAAATTTCTACTGTCCTACACATTTCTCTTGTGTAGGCCATTGCTGTTAATTTTAAAATAATTTAAACATTTTTGTGCGACTATAATGAGTAAATTTGAACTTAACAGTTGAAGGTCCCGGAGTGAGAATGTTTTAGCCACATTCTAAGTTTAGTAGTTGTGAATTTTCCGAATAAAAAATAAAGCAGTTGCGAAAATTTCTAAAATTCTAATTTAATGTTTACCACAGTTCATATTCCATAATTTTTAGGTAAATATGACGAAAATGAGGTATTAAAGAACAAACAAATAAAAAACAAACTGTAGATGATTACAATTTCCCTATATTCCTCCCCTGTTGAATAAACTTCTTTCCATCCTTGAGAATGATTTATCTATTCCATTTTTCTTCAACTGCGGAGAAATCCTCTGTGCAGGATTTTACCCTCACGAAAAGAAAACATAAATCTAAAACAACTTTTATAAAATATCAAGGGAAAATTCCATTTAGCTGATAATTCCCTTCGTGATGGTGTGTGTTGTCCTCAGGGATTATCCTGGTTTTACATTTTTAGTTCTAGGCAATATTTTTACTCTTAAAATAGTTGTTTTAATACTATTATGTACTATGATTAAGTCTTTCTAACACCAATTAGTTCATACTATGTTTTGTTTCAAATATTTGACTATAGAAAAAATAAAGGTGAAAAGAGTAAAGAAGAATTGAACAGAATTATGCGATGGACTTAGTTCCATCCTTTTTTTTAATAATTGTATTAACTCTCGCTGAAAATTCAGCTAATGAGATTTTTTTTTTGTTACCACGTAATACTTTAAGTAAGTAAGTAAGTCTTTGTCAAAAAAGCCTTACTATGTATTACTGTGTATCCTAACAATTATGTTGATTTGATAAAATATTAACTTTACGGTGTTTACTAATTATCAATCATCAGTCGCCCCTTTTTGGAACAAGTGGGTACAGAGGTAAAGAAAACACGGAACACAGAAGCAGGGGACTGACGGAACTCAACGGCTAAGACAACACCCACGTTACTACACTTCACGACATGAATCATCCAAATCGGAAGCCATATAGATAACATTAAGTAACAATTCACAATGTAAACAATATTTTATGGCAAATCAATTATCTGGATCACTTTAATCATTCAATCATTTTATAGTAACCATATAATAAACGTAAATAAATAATTGTTCCTCGATACCACCGCTTATTACATTATATATTTACAATAATAACAATATATTATAAATATAAAGGTATTTAATTGGTAACTGGTAAACACAAAACAGGCCTTTGGAAAAGAATTCAATTATTATCATTGGTAGAACACAATTAGTTAATTAATTAACTTATTTTAGGATGACTGCCTTCAGCGATTATCTTGGTATCCCGACGACAGTTCCATTGCACTATTTCAGAGCGCTGTAAGTTAAAAGGAGTAATTTGAAGATCAACCCTTTCAACATCCAGCTAACTGTATACCTGGCGCTTAACAGAAAATAACTTCATTAACTTCAAAACTGTTTTAAATCCTTCATACATAAATTAAAAATACGCCGTTCAACAGAAATTATATAAAGTGACCGGATCATCAAATGACAAGAAATTTTTATTCAATGAAATGGCCGATTTCAATGAATCTTAAGAAAATTCTAGTTACTACAGCAGTCACTATAGATATTTCAATTATGGTTTACCTTGGAAACCCTAAATTTGGCCAATTTTAAAAGATAAAATCACAAAATTTCAATTTAAAACTTTGTTGTGTATTAAAAGGTCAGGATTCCACATAATTTGAAAATGGGCATCATTATTGATTAAAAAAGTAGTGCGGGATATTGCTGAAGTGGTACATTTTTTATTCTAAAAAGGTACTTTGTTAATGAAAGTAAAGAGCTTTTATTTTATTTTTTAATTCTCAAAAGCTAAATCTAGTGGTTCAAATTACCTTTTTTTGATGTTATTAATGGGTGAAACTTTTTTTTTATTAAGTTTGTCTGTTTTTTAGCAGTCAGAGGACCATATAACTTGTTACATATTGAATCTTTTTGAATATTCTCAGATTAGGTTGGTTTCAGCTGGGACGTTCGGTCTTGGATACTGAGAAAGGAAGTTTACCCTAACGAAGATTAACACAGAAAGTTTATTTTGAATTACTAAATATAAAAAAGAGTAGTAAAAACGAAGCCTTTGATATGAATTCGAAGAAAATGTTAGATGAGCAGAATAAGAGACTAGCAAGGATAATTCTGAAAAGCCGCGACCCCAAGTGGACAAACAATTGAACTAATTGGTTT
>NW_027115338.1:919002-921783 GCF_000696795.3 Halyomorpha halys | reverse complement strand
CCTTTTGTGTGAATTCGAAGAAAATGTTGGATGAGAAGAGAAAGCTGTAAGAACGGATAATTCTGGAAAGGTTTCTAGGGGTGGAAAATAAATTAAAATGATTGGTTTCTCTGAAAGATTAGTGCATTCGATACTAAACAATGCAGCGAGCAATCCCCGCCTACGAAAGTAGAAGAAGGAAAAGTAGAAAAAGAAACATACAGAGAAAAGTGTGTAGAAAAGATAATCGAAGAGGGAACTCCGCCCACTTCTGTTAGATTATGGTAAAGTGGGAGTACTCATCCTCCTGGACTGATTCGAGATACACTTCTTCCTTGACAGTCGCTGACTGAGGGCTGTCTGTAGCGAGGAGAGTGTTAAACTTATGAAACACTGATTTGTAGCAGTTCAAGCTGCCAGCTCCCATACTTTCTACAGTTTCCAACTACTTGTACCCAAGTTAAGTAATCTATACAGTTAGCATGTAATAGTTTTTATGACAGTATTGTTCTATCTCCCAATCTGAATCATTATTACTATGAATACTATCTGAACCATTCATAAATTTAAACTAAAAGGTTTATTGAGTTGTTCTCTTAATAAATTGGTTAGCAAATATATTCCATCTTAGTAAATATATTCCATTTATTTTTATTTATTAATTCGTAAATTGGTGAACCCAAAACAAGCCTTTAAAAAAAGTAATTTAATTCTCAAAGTATTAGAACACAACGGATCATTTATTAGAATCAAATCAGCTCCCATTGATCAGATTAAATAATTCTATATAATTACCTCCAATAATTATTCAAGTATAAGAGGTGTGATTGCGTAATTATCTAATGGCATTCCTTATAAAAGTTTGCAACAAAATCCCTTATAAAAGCTTGCAATCAGCCTCACCTTTTTAAGAAAAAAACATCAACCAGTATACAGGAATCGTTCTCCATTTTATTTTATTACCAGACTGAAACCTGCAGAACCACATCTACGGTTTTTTCCAAAACTCACTGGAAGCATTATGTCCAAGTTTAAGTAGATACAATGACGGAATATTTTTAAAATTACATAGATGGTAAAAAATGACACAAAGACCTAAATATTTAACAATAATCTGAAAGATATAGCATAAAAATAAAAGCTAAATGCCTATGGAATAGAAGTTTAAAAGTTCTATAAAAAAATAAGTCTGACATTTTATAAATTCCGACTCAATGTGATGAGATATGGTATTAAGTGTGCTTTCTTATTTGAAGGGTTCTTTTTTTAGATTGGAATATTTATTATGTGTACCAGATCGATACAACTTTATAGGAATTATACGCTTACTTGATACCAACGGAAAAAAATACTCAGCTCTACTTGAACTTCAGGTTCGAAACCCATTCAAAAAAGTAGCTTTGTTATGAAACATATGTTACGTTACTTCGGATTTTAATTTATATTTTATTAAAGTAAACATATAAAAAAAGAAAATTTGTTTGAGTTTTTAAATAGTGGAGATATAAAAACTTCAAGTTTATTTAAAAACGAATCTAAGCCTAGTGAACGCATTATGAGATGTAACAGTGCCCTTTAAAGTGGAATTGAAGATGAAGGGGAGCTGTATCTTATAAATGGCATCATGTCACACCAAAGCAGAACTAATTTGGGCAACAGTAATGAGATTCTGAGTAAACAAATTAAGTTCAAAACTGAGTTACGTTCAACAGGTATCTCTGTCTGTTCGACATCGTCTCTAGGTCGCTTTATCAATTAACCAGCGACTACAATGTTTCTGTCTCAGAAGTAAACAACTATAGCTACAGGAAACATTTTTCCTCAAATAATATTAAAAAATTCATTTTTTCTATGAGAACTGTAAAAACTAGAATAAAGCTTTTTAAAACCGTCTGTTCATTATAAAAAAAATACTACAAAACTACAGTTTGTGGTCAATTATACCGCAATTACTTACTGCGAAAGTCTATAGTAATAAATCATATATAGTTAGAATTATTCCATTTTTATTTACTAGTTTATTTTTAGAAATAAAACCTTAATGGGCTTTCTCAAGGTTAAAATCAGGAGAAAAATAATAGAAACAAAATATATTGTTTTTGACAAAATCGCTATGTGGTGAAAATAATTGTTTAAACAAAAAATTCTAGTTACACGCACAAACACACAAATACATATATAACTTTAAAATCAAATAAAAAATTAGGATTAAAAAATTCCAAGCGGTCCACAACGTTTTGCAAAAATGATAAAATATCACCTGATATCACTATTTTCGGTCAAAACATTGCAGGGATTACAACTATCGTATAGACTTCTTTTAAAGCTTAAATCGTAGGAGTTTTTAATATACAGCGACTAGAAAAATTTTATATAATGTCAAAATAACAAACATAATCAATATCTTCTGGATACTGCTTCAACAACATGCTGTTTGGAAATAAATTATATCAATATACAGAGAGCATAGGAGCACTGATGAATGATTTATAATAATCTATCATAATCAGAGGTTCTAAAAATATTGTAATGACAAAATATCCAATTTCCAAAAATAATTATTTCATTTAAAAATTTTAAAATTCAATCAAGAAACAAGGGGTCTGAATTGCAGGAGGAAATTTTCCACTCTTTTAAAGAGTTATTGATATACTACAGATGGTATTTCAAATGCCATCAACACTGCAGATTATTTTTAAAAATCTCCTCCATTAAAAAAATAAAACTAATCTAAATCCTAATAGATTGTGAGAAATAGGAGTGGAAACTAAATTGAAATTGCAATAATGATATGCAATCTAA
>NW_027115338.1:909638-918737 GCF_000696795.3 Halyomorpha halys | reverse complement strand
AAAACTAAACCTCCGAGGTCAGATTCAAATCGGCGCCGGTGCAGCAACTAGCCAAAGTCCAGATGTGTATAAATTGGATTTTCTCATTCACTTCAAGAAGTTGAGGAAAAAGAGATACCCAAGTAAAATGTTTCTCCAGATGATACCCAAAATTCGGCGGCCCCGACCCTTTCAGCCAAACCTTCATTCACCAAAGGATATATTATTAAAGTATTATATTATATTTTTAAAAATTAATAAAAGCATTTTTTTTCCTATAAGCATGATATACGGAAATTGTTGAAAATAAAATCAAATACTTAAAAGTATAAAATATGAAAAGTAATTCCAGTGATAAGGTTTTATAAATGTAAAAATGGGGGGCAAGCGTCCTATTGGTTCAGAAGGTTGTGGATTCGATTCCCACCTGGGCTGCTCAATAATTTTTTCGAGACAGCCTCAAGAAATGAATCTTGACATTCCCCCTCTGGGAATGTCAAGATAGATCTGGGAATATAGGTCCTCAAATAGAGGACTAAAAAAATTCTGTTTTCACCCTTTTTTTTAAATTCCAATTCATTGTTAAACTGCAATACGAATATTTCGTAAAATTTATAGTTCATGGGTTACTTTATTTATTTAAATTACATTCAGACCTTATGTTATAAATATGTTATTTCATTATCCATTACAGTTTGCTTGAAAGTATTTTGGTCAATTAATTTATTTGTGTTAATGCTGATAAAGGAATCTTTCGATCAGTTTCTATAGAAAGTACTAATGCACATTATTGTTCAATAACAATGAATTATGTTCAAATTATTCAGCTTTTATTTTATTTATTTCTGTAAACACAAGGACCTAAAAAACACCAATATTTTCTCATTCATTCAATTAAATAAATCCTCAATCGTTTAATATGTCATATTTTAAATCACTGTGTTATAAGTGATTTAAAATATGACATATAAGAGGGTTTTACGAAATAATAGTTAATGACTGAAATTGAAAAACTGGCCATTTATTTAGAGTTTTCATAGTTTGACCATTTTAACTATATGGATAAAAACTTATTTTCTATCTATAAAATATACAAATATAAAAACAAGAAATTTTGGTCCTGAGCTATTGACCTGTAATTCAACTGTTAAAATGAAAAAATTAAACCAATCCACGAACCAAGTATTATGTTATAGACTAAACGTCCAACTTAACAATGAACTAAGTAGTTATTAAATGACAACAATATACTAAGCCTTACATATTATGGTTGAACTTAAATAGAATGGGTTTTTCATATTTTAAGGTCTTTCAACAAAAACTATTAAATGGAAATAACAGTAAAAAATAATGTATGACAAAATAAACAGTAATAAAAAATCTATACCAATTTTTTTAAATATAACATTTATTAGATAGTACAAATTAAACCTCTTCCCAACCCGTGCCATCGACAACTATACTATAATGAACAATATGCTCACTTCTACAGTTTAGTAATTGTTATTGCTTAGTTGGGGCATAGATGACAAACTAATTGGATACTTTAATTCCATAGTCGTTTGAGAACTATAGCGCAACCACTAAACTTGCAACTGAATTAGTTAATTATTTAGTTATTATTAAATAGTAAGATGCCTTAGATGGAGTTAGTGCCGTCCAGCTTGTGTTTATTCATGCATTAATATTAGATAAGGTAGTGGTGGAGTAGACGTTTATCCTTTATCTAATCTACAACTTGTAGATTAATTATGCAAATAATAATAATAATCCGTCTAAGTGAATAAACAAGTTCATTAGTACCAAAGAGAACTGTACGTATAGAAGAATACATTAAACTTAACCAGCCATGTGCATTATGGTTCTTACATCACACGTGCCTTATATCACTAGTTTTCAGCAGTTGTGATATCTCAAAAGTCAAAGTTTCCTAAAAAATGAAATTCAGATTTTTAGGCAAAAAATTGGTTCTTATTAGTCGCATGTTTAAATTTTGATTTTCTTTTTAAATAAAGAGAGTGCCTTGCAAGTCTAACTTCTTGGGCTATAATAGTTTTATAGGCCAAATAAGACTATATCGCACCAAAAATAAATGGTTCTACGCAGTAACATGTGGCGTTTTACCAACCGGATATCTGGAGTTCAAGAAGAAATTCTCTGTTATCTTGACTACAATGACAATGAATAACGGCCTGGAATACCCAGAACAGATCAACTTAGTCAATAAATATTTTTTAAGTGAATTATATTCACTAATAAATGTTTCAAAAAACTCCGTGATTCCATTCTTCTTACGCATAGCGTAGCGTGTTCACTATAATGCCACATTGACTGATTTTGCTTTTGATAATGCTGTCTCAAGTAGCAGTTAAAATGTTAGCAAGGCTATAAAACCATTGGAAAATGCAGAAAAATATTGAAGGATTTGGAAATACTAGATATAGATTTTAATTGAGATAAACAACGGGAATATTTTATTTTTAAAAGCGAAGAAGAATCAACAATTAAGTTTAAAAAAATAATCTAGAAAAGTAATATAAATCTACATTACTTCCATGGATATGAAATGGAGAATAATCTACTCCATTTCATAGATACATTTTTTATACAACTTTTTCAAATCAAAAGATTTTCAACACGAGTTATAAACTCGTCGAAAAATCAATTCTCCTAAAGTAATTAACAATATTAAAATTTTAGGAATATTAAATGTATTAATAAGAAATATGTCGAAACAGGGAAAAATATAACTAACCCCATTGGGTCATTTTCTGGTTTCTGATAAATCATTGCTGTGAAAAATCACCCGGAATTTAAATTTTAGTTATAGCTTGTTTAATGCAAAAAATAATGTGAACCCTTTCACAAGTATTAATTAGTAATTGGGATAATTTAGTAGGGAAAACAAGGTTAATATACACATGTTTAAAATGTACTTCTACCGTAAAGTAGAATTTCATAGTAATAAAGTAATCAAAATAGTAAATAGAGAGCTAAGGAAAAAACATCCAGAAATAAAGTCTTAAATAGCTTTCCTAACTATAAAAAGAAAATTCGGGACTTTAGGACTATTTGATTCATATAATATGATTAATACAATAAAGACAAATAAATACAAATATATAATAAACATAAAGTAGTTTATTTATATTTAAAAAGTCAATAGCATATACTTTAAAGAAATATCATTAATTTGTTTGAAAATGTTTCAGATGATGGAAGATAGCTATAGTCGTAATGATTCTGACTTCTTGCAATGTGCCATATACATCAATGAATCCAAATCGAAAAATCTTGAAGGTAAGACTTTTTTGTTACAATAAAGTTTAAGAAAAATATATATTTCTGTTTTAATTTTTAATAAATATTAAGTTTATATAATTTATTCCTAAAAAAGTGTATATTTCTATGTTAGTTTCTCATACGCACATATTTCTAGCATTTCTTCGACTTGGAAATCGAAAATGAAAGGAAAGGACCTTAAGAAACAATACCTATGTATTTATATAACTTATTTATATAATAAAACTTATTTTATTATATAATAATACTTATTATATAAAACTTATTTATATAAAACAATCCCTATGTATGTATAAAAAGATTACTATTAATCATTTTATCAAAATGTATAAAAGATAAACTTAGTGAGAAACTAAATATACATACATACCTACTTAAAATATACGCGTACAAGCATCATCAAGTAAATGATCAAACGAAAAAAAAAACTCAAACAAAAACTTAATTTTTCAATAAAAAATATTGTTTGATTAACCCATATGAGACCAATTGCACACAATGTGTGCAATGCATTTCTGAGCCAAAAAAACCGACTGCACACCGTGAGCAATGATCTTGAATTGCAATTATCAGTCAGTATGGAAGGAGCGGACGTTAGAACACGACTTGTTTAAAAAACCATTATCTTAGTTTGGGTGATTGTGTTTCAAGGGTTATCATTATGTACAACAAAAGCAACGGTCATTCATCCTTTCAGGAAAATTCATTATCCTGTACTGCTTCTTAAAAATGTATGTTTATATATGTTGATATTCTTTTATTTTTATTTATTTCATTTCATCTATGATTATATTCTTTTCTTCCCTACTGAACCGAAAATTAGGATTTCATGTTACCCGACTATTTTTGGAAAAATTTAGTTCAATTTAATGATGTGTTTTTATTTTATTTTTTATTGCACACTAGGTCTACAATCCGTCTATCCCCCTCACCTCCAAATATTTTTCTAGTCGAATCCCCATAGAACGGACTCATCAAAACACCAGATAAGTATTTCACCGTATACCTTAGAGTACCAATGGTATAAAAAGGTATTATTCCTGATTAATGTAATGTTTTTCAGTTTTTAGAGGGATTGGAAAAAAAATCCGTCTATCCCGTAAGCAAATAAAAAATGATAAAAAATCAGAGGACATGCCTTCATACACGGCGTGAATTTCTATTGCAAACATGTTGTTTATCAAAACTGGCCAATATAAACCAAAAAAACTTTGAGGATTTTGGGGTTGTTCTCAACCAATATATGCTGTCTCTATTGGATTAAAGAGGTCAAACATAAGTACTAAAGTAACACATAAATTGCAATTATAAGGATACCAGAAGAAAAACAAAAATAAGTTCATTGAGAAATCTATCTGTAAAAAAATTGAACCAGGAACTTATTGTCCCTCGATTCAACATACTTGGCCATTATGTGTTGCTAATTTAATGTAATTACTATAACTATTAGTAACTACTAATATAACTTATATAAAATTAAATAAAAATTAGGTAGTGAACTATTACTATTTTCTATCTATTTTCCTTTATTAGTTATATTCTACCCTCTATCAATATTAAAATAGGAAATAATAATTTTCGAATACGGTATAACTTCCGTTGTTAAAAGAAAACAGTGTAGAGCCATCTGTTATTAGCGCATTATCATAAGTGAGCTTTTCTAAGTAAATAATTTACCGCCCAAACTTCCAAAATAAGCCATAATGTTAAGATCAGAAAATCTAGGATTAGAGGATAACCGTAAACCATAGTTTCCCTTCATAAATAGAGCCAATATTGAAATTAGAATCTTTAGAGATTTTCCTAACTATGGAAATCAAATCTTCATGATTTCTACTTTGAAACGGTATTTTATCGAGACAAATCTCAAAAATTATATACATATTGATTAAATGCTTGAGAATTCAGAATTTCGATAACTCGCTTGGTATATGTAATTTAATACAACTTATCAAGATGGATGGATAAAAAATGTTCCGAATTTTTCCTTTCGTTGTAATTGTTTGGGAATAGAAAACACCATCTGACGCAGTATCAAACGGTCTAAGTACATCACAAAGGATACAACACAATAAAATTGCCATCTGATCAAGTTTATTCCTTGATACTATATAGAATTATTCTTTTAAACTCTGATTCTCCAATAATCCTTTGGCATCCCAATTTGGCTTGAAGTAGTCTTCCCCTAACAATCAGACCGCTACTTCTGATAGTCATGTCGTCTGAAAAAGCAGTTCTAGTAAATATACCTAGCTAACAAAGTTAAATGTATAAAAAAAATAAATAAATAAATAAGTTGTACCAATACAGACCATGAAGGGTCAGAGGTGCAGTAAGGAGGCAGTACTTTGTAAGGAAGTAATGTTATTAAACCAACGAATGTGCAAAGAGGTGATTTGGTATATCAGGATCATGTCCGGCTGCCAGTTTATACCCAATTAAGAATACCCACTCCCCCTTAAGGATACCAACTCCATCCCAAACCCACAGGGCTGACTCACGGCTACAGTGAAACAGAAAATAATTATCTGCCACAGTCAGATTCGAACCCAGATACTTAGAGTTTGCATTGTGCTTACAAATGAGCCACAGTGGGAGGGTGTAGCTCATTGGTAAGGTGCTACACCCTCCCACTTAAGAAATAAATTAACATATATTTTTTTTATAAATCTTAATATCTTTGGATTAAAGTTCAAAAAGCAGAAGGGAATAAATTTTAAACAAAGGAGTTGAAGAGGAACCGTTATTTCGGTCACGTAACCGTAAAATGTTCTCCATTCCGACAAAACTAATACAATTTAATCTAGAACCCACAGAAAAGCTGATTGGAAAACACCGCGGTCGTATCTCTGGTATTCACAATCTCTTAACCCAGTACCATTTCATCATTTGCAGAAAGTACATTGTTTTAGTTCGTTTTGTAAGCTTACTCCCTACTTGAATATAAAAAGTTACTGTAATATTATTAAATAAAGTAAAAAAAAAACTTGAGTTGATATCACTCGGAAAATGGAAAAAAATTAAAACATTGGTATTTTAATAAGAAAAATAATTAAAAGGTAAGGAATACAATTTCTGATATTGACTCAGTTCAATTGTTACAGCTAAAAATTTAATTAAAATAAAATATATCTCGATAACAAAAATAAATATTACTTTGTGCGCCATGTAATAAATACGGTCTATAGTTTTAAAAAATAACATTATTAAACACAGCGATAAATTTGATACATGAATGAAATCGCCGTTATTCTCTCCAATCTCAATACCTTTATTTTCTTATTTTATTAATGAAAGTGCACTGATTATTAAGGTTTTTGTAAGGAGTATTCTGTCAATAGTTAATACAACCACTTTGTTATTTTTTTTATTTTATGATCCCCTTCCTGGTCATTTTTGACATAAGGGGATGGGGGATCTAAAGGATATCGGCTTATTCTAACCATGGTGAGAGTTTTCATTTCGTGATACCGCCACAGAAATAAAAGTAGGCCACCTAGGCCGGATTGGAACCGGCACCACTGCAGTTATGAACCAGTTAATGTGGGCACTTTACCTTGCTCGACTACAAACGGCCTTACTAATTCTAAATCTCCCCGCCTACCCCCTCCCCCCCCCTTTAACTAGTTGTTGCAAGTTAATATTTCCTATAAAAATTCAACTGAGAAACGTACTCCCATGATAATTTTATTGATAATCTATTTCTAAAATTGGAAACATTGTCTATTGACAGAATACTACTCAATTATCCGAATCATTTTTATGTTTTTTCGACTAGCTCCTAACTGAAATATATTTAATTTAATAGAAATTGAACTTTTTTTTTTATTAAATTCTCTAATCGTACCAAATATTTTAATAGCTTAAAATAAATATGTATTGAAATCCAATCACAAGGGTCTATAATAATCATAATTCCAATATTTTAAATTAAAACGTGTTTTATATTTTAACATTTCTTTTCATCGTCATTGAATGATACATTTATGAATTCTCGTCATTAGTTGGAACTAAAAAAAGGCAAGGAAATTTTAAAAATTATTACAATAAATTATGTTTTTTAAAATAAAAAATAAATACAATTTTTAGTATCCATACAATTTTTCACCGTTAAAAAATGAATCGATCCAAATTTGGGAAAAAGAATATTTCCTTATTAACATTTATAAAACATTTTAGTAACAATTCTTTTAATTTTTTTTTTTTTAATATTACGAAGTATTACCCAGTACGTAATCTTGTGAGAAACGGATCTAGTGTACCATTTTAATGCAATATCATTAATAAAATTGTAAGCCACATGACTAACACATATATTATGCTTTTTGCAAGGAGTATGTAGACATGCAAATAAATTCGGATAAACAAATTTATAATAAAGGGCATTCGCCCTAAATTCGCAACCGAATGTGTTGTAGAGATACTTAGAACCCTGTAGCCTGCAGCGTGCAAATGAAAATAAAATGTTCATATGCTATAATTTTTTAGGTGATGTTATGGCGAGTAGGGAATCAAAACGAACCTTTGCTAGCCTAACCGTGAAAATTTGTCAAAATAATAGAAATGAACTATTGAATTTCGTTAATGTTATATTATGAATAATTGGACTTGATGAACTGTAAATCTTTGAAGAAAAAAACACATATACAAACTATAAAAACTAATTAATTACACTTATAACCATTACAAAAATTAAATTTAAGATTAAACAAAAGAGAGGAAAATTTTCTTTATATCACCGAGGGAGATTGATGGGCCCTTTTTTCTGATCCCTCTGAAACGGGGAAAAAAGACATAAATTAATAAATGCATTATATGAAGAGAACATAATTCAAATATAATACTACCTTTTTCTACCGTGGGTATTTGAAGGTCTGAGTGAAATACTAATCTATGCATTGATATGTCGTTCTTTCTTTAATATCTGGAGGTAAGGAGCTTTCGACATTGATGGGGTCCCGCTTGACGATTGTTTTTATTCTCGTGGAGATAGTTTCGAAAAAAGTACGTCCACTAACCTAGTCCTCTTGGGGATAAGCCAAAATTGTAGCTCACCGGCTGTAACGTAGTCTTTAAGATGACCAGACTGCTAGCTGCTAAGAGTGCTTTGAGAGATAGGTAGGTCTGGGCCAGCTTATAGACGTAATGTGTCATCTGTACCTCTCCAGGATTAATAATAACAATAGCGAGTAGATTTTTTGGTTTTTTATAACATCTGTTAAATAATTGATTATTATACATATCGTTGATTCGGAAAAAGACTGTCACAACTCAAAATTAATTTATTTTTATTTTTTTCACAATGGAACGACTGCAATTTGTCTATATTTGTATGAGAAAGAGAGTTACAAGTTGTAATTCTTACAGGGCCATCTAGCAGGCATAAGAGTTACAATTTGTAACTTTCTTCCACGTACAAATTGCAGTCAATTCATTGTGAAAACATAAAGGTTAATTTAAATATCAGAATATGCTCAGGGTTGCGGTAAAAAAACAGACATAAATTAGTATCAATATAAAATAAACTTGAATTAACAATGATAAGAATAAAAAATAAGTAACAATGGCAAGAGTAAAAATGTTAATAAATACGTAAAATATACAGTTAAAAAAGTACAGGAGACGTACGGAAAACAAAAAACAATACGGGGAAAAAAAGGAGAAGAAGAAAGCAAAGATTAAATAAACGTCTTGAAAGAATAAACATAAATAAAAATAATAATAATTATATTAAATGATAATAAATGAGCAAAGAACAATTATTATCATTATTATTTTTATTTAAATTTCTTCTTCTTTTTTTCCCCATATCTGTTA
>NW_027115338.1:905588-909300 GCF_000696795.3 Halyomorpha halys | reverse complement strand
AAGTTAATTATTTTAAGTTGTGTCAGTCTTCTTATAAACCGACGATATGTTTGCCGCAACAGGTGAATATGTTGGAATAAGGTATTAGATAAACTAAATAAAACATTAAATATTGTTGGAAAAACAAAGGAATATTCAGCAAAAAATTCTATATATGTAGTCTTATACCAAGGAAATGAGCATACTAAACCTGCACCGTTGAACTGTAAGGCAAGTATTGTAGCCCTGTCTCGCCGGACTGATATTTCAGACCAGGGTTGAGAATTAGTCAATTGAAACTTAATTTGAATCAAAAGATATTTTTGGTCAGAATATTTAATTATGACTATTCAGCATGACTATCACTTTATTTCATTAAATAGAGACTAAAATATTGGAATAAATGTTTAGTCATTGATTTTGAATCAAAATTTTAAGTCTGATAAAAAATTATTCAGATAAAAATATATTATTATTTTTTTTATTTATTTATTCATTTCGCCTCTACTCCTAAGGGTCAATGGTGGATCAAATGACAATCACTATATTCTTTTATAGTATTTAGTAGCTTTAAAAAAAAACATCAGTTTTTCTATTTCATTTTCTTAGTCTTGAAGGATCCCATCCAGGATTGTTCCTATCATGAGTTGTTTCCTGAGCGTAGCGAAGAGGGGAGACTCCAATAGCACGTGTTTCACCGTTCTGACTTGGCAGTCTACACACAATGGTGGTTCTAGACCACGTAACAAGTAGCCATGTGAAAATTCAGTGTCCAATACGGAAACGGCTGAGAATGACCTCTTCTCGCCTTGACTTCCGACTTGATGCTTTGCACTGAGTGCAATCCTTTTAACTTCTAATAGCTTAGCACCGCTTGTTTTCCAATTTGCGTTCCAAATTTCTTGAGCAAGAGTGTGAAACTGATGTGTCCAGGCTTCTCTTTGGATCATCTCTATAACAGTTACTTGTGGTGTCTTGATGACGAGCTATCTCTGAAAACTATCGATTTTATATTCTGAAGAAAGTATATTAGATTTTGAATTTCCTTTATAACAGGATGCTGATTTTCAAACTTATTTATTGTTTCCACTGCAGTGTGAAGCTGAGGAGGTATTTTCACAAAAAGAACATTTGATTTCAGCTGTTCTCCCAAAATTTATATGAATAAACATTTAATCGAATGAAAGCTTATTTTTAATTTTTAAACAATTTTTTTTAATAAAACGAAAAAAATCTAGAAAAAAATAAAACTTAATGAACTATCACTAATCCAATATGGATAATGATTTTTTTCTGCACCCTATAAACTTTTAGTTCAGTCAAGAAGAAAATATGAAAATATTTTATTAAAGTGAATTTTGTTAAAATCCAGTTTTTTTTTTAGATCGCTAACTGTTATTAAGGCAGGAATCGCGTTTTGATTTTGTTTCTTTACAAAAATGTTGCCAATTTTTTTCTTCATCTGAACCTCAGAAATTATTGGGTTTTTTTTTAAAAGTTTTGAAGATTTCTGTTGATAAATTAAAATTGAAAAAAATATCCACATAGTCTATAAAATACAATTTCACAAAAATATCTGTCAGATACTTCTGCGTTCAATTAATCCCAACTTCTTTTTGACCCCTCTGTGTTGTCAGTATTTCGCTCTTATTTTACTTTCTTTTTTTTTTCCTTCCAGTTCTGTCTTGATTATTTTTAACAGGAGTCGTATATAATGAAGGACATTAGACGTAATAAGTCATAAATCGACTTGGGGAAATCGTTCACACCACGTTTCAACAACTTAGCAATCGAGTAGAACTTTTGTAACACAAGTATGTTTATTTTAATTTTTTTTAGAGTGTTTTTATCTAGAGAAAAAACTATAGCCTTACAGACGTAGACCAAAAACAACATAACCATTTGGGCTTTTGTTCGTAAAAAAAAAAAAAAAAGAGAAGAGATTCACCAATAAGCATATATTATAAATCCTTAAATTCCTGTTTAGTGCCCCAATCAATATTTACGATTACATTAAAATGTTCCTGTACCTTTACCATAAATATTGTCTTAACTAATAGACTACATTACTACTCAAGTAAGATTTAATAATCGCCAGTTAAAGCTTATAGAGAAAAATTATTGTTATTGAAGTAATTGCCTATGCATAATTAGCAGCTTTAAACTCACAATTGATCAGAAAAATAAATAAATTATTAATAAATAAATAAATTAAATACATTTGTGCTATTAACGCATCAAATTATACATTTGATTTAAATTTTAGTCTTTTACGACGGCTACAACTAAAATATTATGATTAACTACACCTACCATTAATTACTAAAAATTTAGTCATTAGTCGTGATTGTTTTTTAGTCACAAAAATGTAGTGAATAATTTTCATCAAACTTTGTATGAGACGAATATCCAAACTCCAACATATATCACTTAATATCAGTATTTGCAATTTTTGAGTCTTATATATACTTTAACATTTTTAATTTTATGGAGTTAAAACAAAAATAAAATTCAGAAAGCATTTTTATGTTATTAAGTAATAAAACACAATCTACTTATGTGCACTCCTATTCTAAATACATTTAACTACTTATAGATACCTATATTTTGAAATTATACTTTTGAACTCTATTTGATGATCTGCTCAGGATTCAACTTAAATCTTGTTCAGAGAGAAACTCTATTTAATCACAATTAACAACTTTAAATAATAATTTGTAAGGATAAACTTTTATAATATATGTTTAAAAATATCTCTTTTAATATAGAAAATTACTGAAGAAGTTACTTTTATTAAGACAACATCGCCTTAGCACTCTCTGAACAAATCGGTGGTAACGCATTTGTAATAAAATAGTCCTTGGAGATCATAATTCAAGTCCCTTGAATTTACCCCTCATTGAAACCAACTGTTTTCCTTCGAATTCATAAATCTGGCTTGGAAAAATTGACAATGTTCCCCTGCTGTCGTACGTAGGCAAAGTCGAATTTGACAGGATCTGGTGGAAATCCTACAGATGACGGGTATAAATTGGACGGTTTGTTTCTTCAGGACCTTTCTGGGATTTTCTGTGTCTTTGTATTTTTTTAAACGTCATCATAACTTCTGACTTTCTGAAATATTTATTTTTAATTATATAGTAAATATGTATATATACTTTTCTATATTTTCACTGTCATCTAGTTCGTAATTATAATAAATACGAATTAAAACATAACACTCAGTTTATATAAACAAAAAATAGTAACCTCTTTTTCCCCCCCTTTTTCTTGTGTTTACTAAAAACATTTTAAATCAGAGAACACCAGGAATAAGTTTGAAAAATGCAACAATTTTTATGAGTAGTATTGTCTCCATCATAAAAATATGCTAATATTTTTTTTAGGAAATCATCATTAGTTTATTGAAATACTACATTTTTTTAGAGAGAGAGAGGGATTGACTTATATTAAAACATAATTATCTTTTAATGGTAATCTATTAAATCTGTTCACTCTTTTCAGCCTACAGGCCATTATTAATAAGACAATTTAAAATTTATTTCTTCAAGTTATTAATTTTTTTCTTCTAATTGCAGGCAGATTCCCCAAGTCAATTATCTTTTAAAAAATATATATTTATTAAATAATTGCACAAATTTTCTTTCAATAATTTCCTAAAAATATTGAAAGAAAATTTGTGCAATTATTTATTTTCTTTCAATAATTTCCTAAAAATATTTATCTACTTACA
>NW_027115338.1:900340-905353 GCF_000696795.3 Halyomorpha halys | reverse complement strand
AATATCAAAAAAGAGAAGAAGGAATAAGATCTAACTCGCTTGTACTGCTGTAAAACACTGACTTTATTGTGTTCGTTACATCTGTTATATACCCTCGATCACCTGATCTCACCAGTCAGCTGACATAAAAATAACAGCTGACTCATACCGTAACTTATATATATACGTATACATGTTTATAGATCAAAAAAATTAACTAACAGTCATCTTATTTCAAATTTTTTGTCTATCTATCATTATTAAAATTTTATTGAAATATTTATTTAATGTTTAAAGTAGTTTCAACAACGATTTCTATTCTGCATTTTAATTTTATTAAGAACTTAAGAATTATAGAATGTAAAAATGTTTTGAAACTGAAATAAAATTTACTATATAATCCATAAAATTTACTGTATTTACAGAAATATATACTGATTCTAAAATTATTATCATCCGTATGTATTTTAAATCACAATTATGTTTATTTTGAAAAACATATTGTTGCAATGCTGTTTTCTTTAGGACCCTTTTCATGTTTTTAATGTCTTTAAAATTAAAATTGAAAAATATAATTACGGACGACATATTCTTTTATTAATATATTTTTATGTTTACGTTTATACATAACTGGACAATTTATGCATAGTATTTTAAATACTAATCCAGATTTATACTTACTTTCTATTTAGTAACATTAGGGTAACCAAAGACGTAAAAAATAATTCAACTATTGAACAATAATATCCCTCCTCTCATTCTGCTCCTCTTCAGTCTTCCATCGACGGTATCAGGCATGATTGCTGTGGCAATAGCATTTATGGGAGTGTTAGCATGTATCCTTTTTTGTATTTAATGGAATTATGCTTGTTTGTCTGAAAGATTTGAAGTTTGTTAATGCGATTTTTCTTTACTATACAAATGGTTTTGATGTCCAAATAGATTTCAGTATGTGTGAAAATGTCTGCTCAAGTTCTAGTTTTGGTTATTTGAAAAATGAAGTCTTAGTCTATTATCAGGGGGTTTATTTTTCGAAATGTAGACCCCATGTCATTATTTGGTCAAATATTAATCCAAGATAGTGTACAGTGTCTATGGAATTTGTATATTGTCAAGGAAAACTGGAGGACACCCTTTGCATCAAAGTGTGATAAGAGATGTCATGTGATATAGTCGGATTTTCTGAAGTTTAAACCAGTAGTGTGATGTTAGTAGATGCTGTTGCAGGATACTTGAGGCATATTTTGGATTTATAAGGCTTGTTAAGATTGCTATATCATCTGCATATACCACTCTGTTATACTTGCAAGGTATAGCCATGCCTTGATATAGTCATAGATGTGTGTATGTTATGCAATGACAGCTAGTATTGAACCTTAATATACACTTGCTGAGATAGGCCTAATAGAGAATAGCTCTGGCCCATGCCGGACACAGGACAATCTTTCAGAAAGGAATGAGTGAAGAATGAGATAATACGTAGATAGAAGTATTGTTTTTAGTTGGAAGAGAAGCCTATAGTGCCAAACTATGTGAAACACTTGAGTAACGTCGTGAAATACGCAAATTGCATATAATTTATGAAAATTGGAATTCTTAAATACAGTTAGTTATCCCTAACTAAACTTTAACGAGGCTCATGATCACCTCGATACAAAACTCTCTTCAACAGAATTATGAAATAAGAGGTCAGAATGAAATTTAAAACAATGTTATTAAATAAAATGTTTGTCTATACAGAGTATAATTAAAAATGAGTAATCATCCTCGTTTGTTGTAAGCTGAATGAAAGTCAAGCACCCTCTCCTCTTTGGATTTATTGCATTAATATTTCTGTTCAGTGTATCTGTCATTTAACATCAAAGTTGGCTAAAGGTTCGTTCTCACAAGTATCATAAAATATTAACACAAGCTTTAAGCAAGAGTGGGTTCAATTTACATTCTTGAAGCTTCTTGTTTTTAAATGGAAATTTAACCCACTCTTTTTTTAAGTTTCTGTTAAAATTCAACGGTTACCCATAGGTATTATCCTCAATTTTCGTCCATCCAAGATTAATAAACCATTGCTCACATTGGTCTAATTCGTGTATATCTATTTTAGCGATATGTTTGTCTAAATAAGAAAGATATAGACATTAAAATATACTTCGATCAATGAGAGTTAAGAAGATGTTGAAGTATATATAATTTTATTGACGAAAAAAATTACTTCAACATGAATAACAGAAGAAACTAATCTGTATTTGGACATTGCACCATAGACATTATATAAATTTATTTTATATGAATATATTTGTTATAATGATTAGACATTTATGAAGATGATTAGGGAAACGTTAATAAGAAAAATATAATTGTCCTTTTATATCTAGATTTTGTAAAATACTAGCTGACCTTGCAATGCTTCGCTATTGATAGATTTGATTATATAATATAAATAGATTGAACATCACTGAAAGTTTGATATTAATTTAGTTAAAATTCAAATTTTACGGACGTATTATTATTATTATGTCTTGGTTACCAAATCTAATAACTGTCCGTTTGTAATTTTTTTTTTTATTTTGTAGTGGATTCCTTCCCTCATTCAAATATCAGTTGTTTTTTTTTAAGGAAATCCACGTCGAAGGTGATGTTTGCCTAGTTATCTACTTGATGCCAAACCTGTTCTAACCATGGATGGGGTTCAAGTTTTTCATTTTGTGTGACCGCCACTTAATGAAAAAAGTCAACGCCCCAAGACCGGATTAGAACCGGCACCGTCCGCAGACCTCAGAACGATAGAGTAGCGCCTAACCCCTGAGCTAGGGTATGTTTATATTGAGGGTAAATATTGTGATCTTACAAAATTTCAAATTCGAGTTCTCGCAGGAAATACATGGCCAGGGATGTGCCAATTATTTCTTTTTATAAAATCAACTGACTGAAAGTACCACTTTATTGAACTGATTTTTTTACACTTTTTCAGTTTTCTCTAAAAGTAATCTAACAATTTTAATTAAACTCTCCATATTAATGTAAGATTAAATGATCTTTAATTTTAGCTTGGTCTTATTATCATTTAAATAGGCGAACAGGCCTTAAAATAAATTTTTGAAAATCTCTCTCTGAAGTACCTTTAATTTTGTGTATATAAAATACTCAACAATCTCGTATTGTTAACAATAGTAAGGACTGGGTAAAAGCGATTTATTAAAGAATATTACGAATAAATAAAGGAGAAAGTAGAAATTTCCAATTCTGACAGGAAAAATCTAGACCGCCCGATCTTTCCCGATCGCATTGCAGCTTCGTTATCATTTGTTAAAGTTTTGAATTCCAAGCAGAAACAAAACTTAAATTCGTTATTCTCACCTTTAGGAATTCTATCATTCGAATTTTTATAGAAAAATAAAAATAAAAATTTATTGTTGATAATTTTTGCCTCCGTTGGGCATTCGATATTTTTTGCACGACCCAACCATTTCAGACAACAGACGTAGATATGGTGATTAGTGAAAGTTTTATGATTAAGGAAAATAAATGATCTTATGTTTTGTTCATAATTTTGGCCTTCCCTAATCTTAAGATTATTCTTTAGATAGATATAGATTTGTTCGTAAATTTAATCTATAATACTCTTCAATAAAAAAAGTAAATTATTGTACGCAAGTAATAATAATATATGTATAACTATGTAGTAATATAATATTTATGTAAAGAATCACTTTGCAGCTTTTATTATGTGAGTAAAATCTTTACGAATGAAACCCACGTATTATAACTGAATTTCCCTTTTACATCAGGAATAACGAGGTGGGTTCGTTCAAAAGAATTATTGCCTATCTGTCACACGGTTCATTCTATGATCCGAATTGGCAGCGAACAGACTCTGCCTGACAGTTTAAAAATCCGAGAGCTGGAAAATGTATTGGAAACCATTTTCCATCAATACCGAATCTGATATTGACTCAAGTTTAGTTCTATCATGGTTAGCAATATGTTAAATAATTTTCACAAAGGAAATTAAAAGTTTGACTAATTATGAGGCTTATTAAGGACATGAATATGGGACAATAGTCCCGAAACAATGTGCAACATAATGATAATTTAGAATAAAATATATTCAAATTTTAGAAGTTTTTAACCTCAAAAAACTTATTGAAATTAAACAATTTTAATAATATCCCATAACACAATCATTCCTTAATACTTCCCAGTCCCCAACAAAACACGGTAATTTCAATGTTCACAAAAAGTGGACAAATATCATAGTGTACGGTAACCTTCCCAAACATTATGAAATAGAAATATTTAATTGCGTTGATTATAGTACATTTTAAATGTATACTTAACACATTAATCCCAATATAATCACTAATTTATATTGGAAAGAAGTATTGCTGTTAATAATAGATAAAACAATTTATAATTTACTCTAAAAATATATTTTGTTTGAAGTTATCTTCCCAAGCTAGAATAGCATGTAAGGTGAATGATTAACATTGATTGAAAATTATAGTTCAAAATTTTAAAACAATCCAGCCAGCTAATAAAAGGTTTATTTAGCAATATAAAGTCATACAAAAGACTATACCAAGAAATACAAGAATAGTTTATTGCTAAACTATGCACTTCACTATTCAACAATAATGAATTATGGCGTCAACTTGACACCTGTGAACAGCTGGGCTATTCGAATGTCCCACACAGTGGTATTTTAACTTTGATTTTGGACCAAATAATTTAAAGTTTTTTCCTCTTTATTACCACTCTGGGAATTTTTTTTTTTAAATAATTTATTTATTGTTATTTACAACTGTATACATATATACACATCAAGTAAATTTGATGTAAGTGACATTATGACATGATACAAACATGTGGAGAATCTACCCACTGATAGAACTCCAAAAACATTTCTAAAAGAGAAGATCTCGAGGTCATCTTCTTTTCGGATGCCTAGGAGGATTATTAGGTAGTGAAGAAGAAGCCAGGTTAGAAACGAGTTGGTTTGGGTGGTTGGGAAGTTTATTATGGAAGGATTGGTATCTG
>NW_027115338.1:899812-900065 GCF_000696795.3 Halyomorpha halys | reverse complement strand
CGAAGGGTAAATGTGATTTGGTGGGATTTATTAGAATTTATTTTAATCCTTCAGTTTTGGCACCATTCATTAAGGGTGGTGATGTGGGGTTGAAGAGATTGGGATACAATGGGACTATTCACTGACAATAGGCATGTGTCATCGGGATACATGTGTACACCAGCAGACTGAGGAAACAGGGATGAATAAGAGCTGTTGTGATTTACTTGAAATAACCAGTCTGAGAGATAAGAACGGATAATGAGATAATATG
>NW_027115338.1:879778-899341 GCF_000696795.3 Halyomorpha halys | reverse complement strand
GGAATCCAAACTGGTGATCTGGGATTATGTGGTTGGAATCTAGGATGGGGTACAGGCGTATTAAGATAAGTTTCTCAAGGATTTTTCCCATGATAGGTTACAGAGAGATAGGACGGTAAGAGGATGGATGTTGTGGCGGCTTTCGAGGTTTGGGAATCATTTTGATTATGGATAATTTCCATGGGTCAGGAATATATGTGGATCTGAGGTAGGTGAGGAATATAACAGATTTTCGAGGAACATGTTTTAGAACATGGGATGTAATTAGGTCATAACCAGGAGCTGTGCGGGTTGGTAAATTCTGGATGATGTTAGATATCTCTGATGGATGAAATGCTTTAGGTGGGAGGGTCATTTGGAGTGGAGTATTCAATACTTCTTCAATGTGTTCAAGGTTGGTTGAATTAAGGATGTCAGGGTGTGGCTCAAAGGTTTTAGAAAGATGCTGACCTAATATTTGTGATTTTTCTTCGTACGATTTTGTCCATGAATTGGAGATTCAGTAAGAAGTGGGTGATTAAAATTCTTGAAGTTAAGAATATTCTTAGTAGTCGTCCATAATGATTTGCCAGTAGTCGCGAGGTTTTCAGTTAAGTTAGTTAAATTTTTCGTTTTGAATTTTTTAAGTTCTATTTTAAGCTTGTTTGTCAATTTAGTATATTGTGTTTAATCTAATGGGTATCTAGTCCTGTGCCACTTCGCTCTTGCTCTTCGTTTTTCTTTTAATAAGATGCGAATGTGGTGTGGCAAGTTAGTAGGTATGGTGTTATTAGTTTTACTGATACAACTATCATCATGTCGTATATGCAAAATCTTATAGATTCTATTAAGTTTTCTTCGTCAATGTCATGTTTAGTCTTAAGTGGAATTTTTAAGTCCAGTTTGTTTTCTAAATCTTCCAGTTTGTTTTCTAAACTCGTCCTTTAATCAATGAGGGAGGAGAGGGCTTAGGAACGAAGTTCGAATGTAAGAAAAGGATAACTAGATTGTGGTTTGAGGAAAGGTCATCTATAGATGGGAAAATTTTAAAGTGCAAATTTTAATTAGTTTTGCACCAGCTGAACATTTAGTAATTCTTAAAATTTTTCATTCCTCGAAGTTCTTTCAAGAAGTCATATAATTATCTCCTTGTGAAATCCCTGATGATGTGAAAGCGACAGCATAAACCTATTTCGTCAACAAACTATGTTAAATATGATTATTGATATTGATATATTTCCTCAAAACAATCATATTTAGAATAACGTACGTTCATTTTCCGAAGTAGCATAGTTTTTTTCCAAACCCAAAGGCTCGAAACTGTATTTAATCTGAGGAACAATTATAAAGTATAAAATCATTGATAACTATGATTAAGTTCAGACAATGTTTGAGTTTTGATTTGAAAGTTTGCAGTTGGTTCACCTAGTATCTTTAAGTCTCCATATATACGTGAGAGAGAAAACTTTTTCCATTAGCAATATTAAAAATTAATTACAACCAAATAATTGATAAGAACTTAGATTCTATAAAGCTTGTTGAA
The DNA here is from genome assembly GCF_000696795.3 of Halyomorpha halys. Lineage (NCBI taxonomy): Eukaryota > Metazoa > Arthropoda > Insecta > Hemiptera > Pentatomidae > Halyomorpha > Halyomorpha halys. The sequence goes on along the minus strand of NW_027115338.1, from coordinate 897,819 downwards.
TATATACCACCCTATTATGCTTATTACTTAAATCTCAGTTATATAGAAATATATTAGTTATTTAATAAAACATATTTATGAAAATATAACTACGGATCTTATATTTTTTTCGGCTCCTATAATGGTGAAATTGACCGACCACTGGGATATCAGTGGCCATGGATGATTATTATTGTTTATCAGCTTACTTTAAATAATTTTAATTTAAATATTTCATTAATTGATGATATTTAAATGTATTTAGGTAGTTATTGTGAAGCGACCTGGGACGGGTGGTCCTGCTGGCAGGAGACGCCGGCAGGTACCACGGCCTATGCACACTGTCCCAAGTTCATCACTGGCTTCGATCCTAACCGTGAGTAAACCATTATTTTTTAATCATAATTAATCAATTCATATTTCTATTAAAATAGCATTATGATCATCTTATATTAACAAAATCATTATATCAGCAAATGTATTGCGTTTAAGTAGTAACGATTTGAGTCAACTGTTACTTATAATATAATTCTCCAACTTTAATTACATTGCTCTCTATTATTTACACTAATCATAGGAGTACACAGTGTGTCTTCGCGAATTTGTAAACAAAATTTTTTAGTGATTCTACATTGAAAAAAATAAACACGAATCCAACCATTTAGGAGATAAAAAAAAATAAAACATCCTGAAACTGTTTTATTTTTTATCGTAACTTGGTAAAACTACATTTAAATGCAAGAATGAAAAGAATATGGTAGGGGTGCGGAAGGGGAGTAGTAATAAACACAAAAGAGTGAAATATACTGTGAGAGAGAAATACTTTATTTATTTATGCTGCCTACATACATCAGGTTGCTATCTCACACAGCATACTTATCAATCTGTAATCGGACATATATATAAATTACACATAAATGGTAATTTTTTATTATCCTAATTAAATTTTAATATACCTAAAATGGTGACCAAATTTCATTCTGTGCGCAAAAAAACTTTAAAATATCATCTATAATATAAAGATATATTTTTCAGATCCAAGAGGAGTTTATAATTTTTTAATCTTCAAAATTACGGTATCGTTTGAAGTTGTGTATCTCGATCAAGCTTATCCAATTTTCTAACTTCTTGGACGCGTTTAAAAGAGAATTTTTTCATTCCACCCACGTAAGTAGCTATTGAACAAGCAAAAAATTTATGTTAAACAATTTTGTTAGTTTCATTTTTTTAGCACTGAATCAGGCAATTATGATCATAATCGGTGGAGACAATACGTTTTTCCCCCGTACAAATAGAAATGTAGTACGATCAAGGAAAACCAGAAAAAGTTGAGTTTTTTTTTCATTCAGTATTAAATATGTTACAAAAAAAAAAAAAAACATTGCACGAAAATTTTTATAAATAAAGTAAAATAAATTTGTCAATTTGAATTCTAACGTAGTACATCCTGTAGTTCCTATAGTCATTGTGTTTCAAAAAGAAATCATTTCCTAAAAAGGTGAAACCACCATTTTGTGACATTATTTTTAGTAAATATCATGAAAACTGTTATTGATGCTCTTAATTTCGTTATATAAATATTAAAAACTACTTTAGTGCTTTTAATATTCGTTGTATGGTTCCAGAGGTATCGAAGTTTTCATGACATAACTCAATTTTAATAACTGTCACAAAAATAAATACCATTTGTGTGTATATAAATATAAATATATATATATATATATACATGGTATTTATTCTTGCAACAATTATAAATATTGAGTCATGTCATGAAAATGTTGATACCTCTGGAACTATGATATGTATGTATCTATGCTATACTATAGTAATAAAAATAACTGATACTAACCACATTTCAAACTTTCTCTTTCTAGCTAACTCTCAATATACTTTTCACTGAACTTCGACGTCGCTTTCAAACGAAATAAAAGACAAAACGTTATTTCAGTAGGAATCGTTAAGAAGTTTTGGATTCATAATATCATAAAGTGAATAGTTTCGCGGTACAAAACCCAGCGAATGTGCTTACGTCCTAAGTTAATTTTCTACCAATATTAACAGTAATCAAGTAACATACTGGTGCTTGATACATAACACAGTCAATGTGATGCGGTAGTTTAATGTTTACCATTAAGGTTCAATAGCGTAGGAGACCGACCAGTTCCTTAGAAAGAGAAACTGATGAGGATATTAGTATCATCTTTAAAACCTTTATTGAACTAGGAAGCTATGTAAAATAGAAAAAATAATACAAAATTACGTGGTACTTCAATACGTAACTCGCCTTACACAAATAGATCGAATTTTGTAATGTAATATTTGAAGCAGATTAGGTTTCATAGTAATGATCCCATCAGATCTATGTCCTTCAAATGTATTTTTAATCAATTACTTTTAAAATTCTATTTATTTAGACCATGACTGTAGGCCGAGTTCATAATGGAGAGACGTGGCTGAAGATACGATAAAGTATTCCGAAGAGAGAGGCGCAGACATCAAGAAGTTCGTATGTTTATAGTGAAAACAAATCATATACACTACAACCCATGATTCCTCCGAATTTAAAGGATACCCACTTTTTATAGGCAGGGTACACCCTAGGAGGGTCTCCCGATCCGAAGTCTATGGCAAGTACAACGATAAATAATTACCTGCTACAGCCGGACTCGAACTAGGGCACGGAAGATAAGAAGCACAGTGCCTTACTCACTGAGTCACTCCGCTTCCTTTGCTCATGAAATGTAATGAAATATGGTGAGATAATATCGGAATAATATATGAAAAAATCTTTCCCTCCTTCCCTTCTTGTAAAATTCCAGCTCTAAATAACCTTGAACGACTTCTACCCACACTTCTTCCGATATAATAAAAAACTACGTTTAGTAGTCTTTGGTATACTATTAAAACGTCTTACTCATGCAACGTATAACGTTTATTAATATATTTATCTCAGTCACATAATCTATGATATAAAATGATAACTCGTTCTTAAATATGTGACTGAAAGGTATGATTTTTGTTGGTAAAACGTATAAATAAACTTTCGAGAGTTTTCCAAATGTTTTGTGCAGCAGTCGATAAAATTGGCTATTTTAAAGTGCAGATATCGAACGTTCGACACTAAGATAACAGTTAACATGCAACGAGATACGTTTTATATGCAAGTGAGCTCTTGTATCTGGGGCAGTCTTATAACTTTATAGTCTTACTTGAGGTGATCTTCATTAACGCACTTTGTCTGCTATTTCAGATAAGGTTTATTCCTCACTTTACTATACTCCACTTCCAAAAAGTAATAAAACGAATAATTCAACAATAAGATAATTCAAAAGTTTATTTCAAAAACATTTATTGCCTAATTTAATACATTGTAGGATTAAATGAAAGTATAAAAAACTAAATTTTGATTTCAATACACCCATCCAGACTGAATTTTGTTGTATAAGTTAATTATTCAGGCATTAAGATACACACTCATGTATTTATATATAATTATTTATATACTATATGTAATTTATATATATTAATCCGTGTGTGTTGTTTTTGTTTTTTTTTACGAGGGTCGGTGGAAATCGTCAAAAGATACGGATACCTATCTGTACCTATTCTTGTGTGGGATTTTTACCCACTAAAACCTCCTCCCTATACCTGTCCATTCCTCTCCACGGGACCGCCGCTAAGCATTACTTCATGGAGGGCTGAGTCCCGCCTCGCATTCTTTCGCATTCCCTTCCTCTATCAACCTCTTGAGGACGATTGTGGTGAACTCATCACAGCGTTCTAATGCTCGTCTGAGCGTAGTATATGCCTCACCACGTTTTATGGCGTGACACGTCCTCCACACACTTTCTCCAATTCATTTCTTTCTGTCGCAAAGCGAATCCAAGTGAATTTTCTTCGACATCCTGACATCCAGGGCATTCTGCGGTGTCGTTCAGTTTGAATCGGTACTGGAAGGCTCTAAAACAACCATGTCCGGTCAACAATTGGGTTACGTAAAAATCCTTCTCACCATGCTGGCGGTCATACAACAGGGCAATATTAACCTGCGATTCCACCTTCCAGAACCTGCAGCCTCCCAACGCTGCTGCCACTGGTCGATGGTTATTTTTAGCTCTTCTTCTCTGGAAACCTGTAAGCATCATCCCTAGTGCCTACTTTTTTTTTAAACAAGGAGTTCCACAGGCAGCATCCGAGCTATCACGCACACCGCTTCGTAGGAAACAGTTCGAAAAGCACTATTGTCCTTAAAGAAACTCTGCGATAAACTTAAACCATCTGTCTCCTATATGATTTGGTAACCATAACTTCTTTTGGAGCTGCATGTAACATCAGTGAGGAAGCAACAGTAGCAAGAAGCCTTCTTTGACTCTCCCTACGACCTCCAACGTTTGGCATAAGGCGTGACATTAAGGATGCTACTTTAGCAGATTTGGCGCTGATGTATTGTGTGTGAACATTAAAGAAGAGACGTGCAACAATTATGACTCCTTGGTATTTTAAGCAAGTCTGGGAACGAATTTTGTGCCTACCCCATGCTCGTGATGGACTCAGTTTGCTTCCCACTAATTACCAGGAGAACCTCGGTCTTGTGATCTGCAAGTTGTAGGCCTACCGAAGACAGCCAACCTCGGACAGCCTGCTTAGCGATGAGGGTAACTTCTTCCAAGCACTTTGCCGCCACTACAACTGCAACGTCATCTGTGAATCCCACAACTGCAGCTCTTTCCAGCATTGTCAATTTGAAGATTGCCTCGTACATTATGTTCCATAGAAGAGGCCCTACTGCGACACCACTAGTCGCCTTGTATCTCCTTTGGCTTATGTATGAAAAATAAAACAGACCTCTATCGTTGAAGTAGTCTGGGAGAACTAAGACTGGCACCGCCGTAGTCGGTAGGGCATCTATTATACAGGCCCATCTTGCAGTTTTAAAAGCATTCTTTACATCTTGAGTAATGAATGCTACATAACGCTTAACACCTCCCTTCCACTTTGCTCTAGCAATTGCTGTATGGACTATCTCAACTACTAATCCAACAGCATCTACCGTGGTTCGCTCTTTGCGAAATCCATAGTGAGCCCTCGAGAGGCCAATTACTCCCTTCGTGAACTCTTGTAGCCTGAGGGAAAGGATTTTCTCAAATGGCTTACTCATAGTATCCAATAAACAAATTGGACGATAGGCTGACGGGTCTTCCACCATTCCCTTACTCTTTGAAATAATCACGAGGCGCTCTCTCTTCCAAGGTTTCGGAATTAAGCCTTCACGAATGCAAGAATTAAAGAGCTCTATGAAAAGATCCGGCAGTTTCCTGAGAGCCACCTTCAGAGCTACATTCGTAAGTCCGTCCAATCCTAGTGCCCTGCCATGTTGTAGGTCCGGGGTGATGTCCTCTACTCTTCCTGGTCATTTGTGGAAAATCCATTGTATATATATTATCTATACATCCAATAGTATTCGCCTGTTCTAGGAATAGAGTTCTGACAATATTGTCCACAACATTCGATCTCGTGGGGAATTGCATCGTGCTTTTACTTAGTTTCCTAAGTGCTATTTTGTAAGGCCTACCCCATAGGTCTGCATCCACCTCATCACAGAGTTCTCACCAGCACCGTCGTTTGCTTATTTTAATGGCTTGTCGGAGGTTCCTTCTAGCTCTCTTGAACTCTTCCTGAAGCACAGAAAAATCCGGAAGACATCTCGCTTGCTGGTAACGTCTTCTAGCTTCTAACACTAGCGAAGATCGGCAATAGTATCCGTCACCAGTAAACTGGGGAATGATGTTCGTCAGGCTTTAAACGGGTCATAGCTGCATCACAAGCTCCAGATATAAAAGAGGTGAGTATACGCGCCTTTTCCTCGGCGGTGTTTGTGTGTGTATTTTATATGTATAGTAGATAGAATTTTTTTTAATTTTAAAATTACCCCTAAAGGGTCATTGGCCCATAGCCTATTTCCATTAACCCTATTTAATGGGGCTATTCAAAATTAAACCCTTAAACAGTACAATAAATTTTATTATATTTACGTTCTCACTAACATTCATACCACAAAGTATTAAAGAAAATTGTTTAGTTGGTTAATTAATTAATTTCTATGAAATATTTTTTATAATTATTATTATCAGCCAACTTTTTTGTTATTGTTATCGGAAAATATTCATTATTATTTGTTCTATTCTTGTTTTTATAACAACATTTATTTTAAAACACTAAAAAAGCCTTTTACTCTAGTGGAGCATCAACAGGATATCCTGAGATAGTTAAAGACCAGAACTTTGGATTTAAAGGCTTTTGCGGAAACGTCTGGCTAAGTGCACAAGGCAAATGCCTCATAACACTCTCATCCCAATAAAAACTCCCAACCCAAGATAAGCCCAAACACAATTGTTTATAACGTATCACTATTTCTATATATTTTTAAAAATACAATAACATAACTTTTAAAACTCTTAACACTTCAAGAAACATAACTTTTAAAAATATTCTATTTTTTAAAAACACTATTTGAAAACTAAACATGAAATATACCAGAAGAATTCTGATTAAGTCATTTTTTCCCTAAAACTAAGTTTCATTCTACGAAATCGTAATATTGTGATTCTGGTAACAAGAGTTAAATTTTGAAATATTAAATGTTGATGGGCTACACTAATGGTATGAACTAAAAGACTAAAAACAAAACTAACCACTTACTACAAATAAAGTATCCACAGCACCAGTGTCTATGACACTGTTTGCTGCCAAAACAGTAGTGGGGCACTGGTTGCAAGGTGTAAATTAAAGAATTAGCCTCATATTTCATTTAAAAATTTAAAAAATCAAGAAATTAGTGTTTTTTTGTACACCCATAGCATTTAAAGTATGCATGATATAAAACCACGAAGCTTTACTAAATTTTTGTACACTATATTTTTTTCGTCCGATGTTTCGTTTAAGACCTCTCAAATCAGATCTAGTCTCGGTGAATGTTTTTTGAAGAAAATTTCTGAATTTATGTTTTTATGGTGCTACAAATATCAAATTTTAACTTAAATTTTGTTAAAATAAAACGAAAAAATTACATTAAAGTAGAACGGCCAGGGGTCCAGTACTTAATAAGGAAGAACTGTTACCAGAACAACTGTTGTGAAAGGAGGTGATTTAGTCAGAATCAATCTTGACCGCCTGATTTTTCCCCACTTAATGAAGCTGAGTAGATCCCGGAGAACTTCAGTGTAACAGATAACTATCTACAACAGCCCGATTCGACCCCGAGTCTTTGGAGTCGGTAGTGCTTTACCACAGAGCTACCAACTCACTCTGTAGGGTTGTAACGTAGTAGTACAGATTTAATTCATCTATAAATAAAAGTCCTTTTTATTATTATTTTCATTTTGCTCATCACTTCAAAAACCATGCATTATTATTTGAGTAGCATTTATTTTAACAAAAGCAAGAGTATATTATCTAAAATTTTAATCATAATGAATTTTTTTTTCGATGATCTGTTCAGAAGCAGGAGTGAATGACACAATTAGACAATAGACGATACAATTTAGAATCCATACATATGTATTATAAAGAGTTAAAAACTTTATATTCTTGTTTTAAACTGTGAATCATATGCCTTCAACATTTTAATCAATTATTAAAACGTATACTGTGGCCGTCTGTAGCCGAGAAGTTTGAGGTGTCGCTCTTAACAACCACGGAACTGCAGTGGCGCCGGTTCTAATTCGGCCAGGGAGGGGGGTGACTTCTATTTCGTGGCTGTCCCACGGAATGAAAACCTGACTCCCCCACTTTGGTTAGAATAGGCTAATTTCCTCTAGATAACCCCTCTGTATGTTATAAATGACCAGGCTGGGAGCAATAAAAAAAAAAAAAAAGATACTGTATCAAACAGCTATAATAACTGGGGGAGAATAGCTAGTTAGAACAAATGGGGGAGAAGGAAAAGTACCTATAAATCTACTCTTATTTTTCAGCTCAAATTTGCTACTGCCTATCAGAAGCTTAACTTCTCTCCTATCCCCTTATTTATGTATATGAATGTCATCAACATTGCATGTCTTTTTTGGGAGAAATAGCAGTATTAAATCAAGAAAATCTTCCTAATAGTTTTATTTTATACCTTCGGTTCTATTTTGCTTACGAAGGTACAATGTGTACCATTTAGTACAGTTCAGATGATCCTAGACTCTTGATAAGTTCCCAAGAGATTAGTGACAACGTTCTTAGGTTAGTGCAATTTCTGTGATTATCAAACAAAAATCGAATTCGAAAATTTTGAATGAAATAAAAATTATTTTTTAATTACTATCAAAATTTGTATTTCTGCCTAGTATATTTTATTTGAATTGGTCAGGTTCAACTAATACTTAAATCACATCATTTTAAGAGAATAAAGAAGAATGAAAAAAAAGTTAAGAGTGCCTATTTTAGTTATAAATTAACTTCTCATCGAAAAATATAAATATTATCTAAATTCATAACATATTAAATTAATACTTATTTAAAATTTTCCCCAATAAATAGAATTATTATAGGTATGAATTTACATTTGAGTTTAAATGTTAAAATGATTGTTCGCAATATTTGAATTTAAAGGTCCTAAAGGTTGCTAAAGACCACGGAAAGAGGAAGTCCACTGCTCACTTCCAATGAAAACAAATAAACATAGTGCATATGCAAACTACAAGTGCATATTACGTTTAAATATACCTCTTTATAACCAAACTGAGATTTATTCAAATACAAGTACTTTATAATGTTTGGTTTTGAACATATATTTATTTTTAGTGAACTTGGTTTAAAAAAGTTCAATTGTTAACTGAAATAGGTCAACGCAGAAGGAAATGTTTTTGGCTCTGAAGAGTACTACAATTAGGGAGTTACAAGGAAATCAAGTAAACACCGTCATGGAATGAAACACACTATATTAAAAAAAGATTACAAATTGTTATCTCGTATCGAACGACATTACAATAGATGGTTGGTATCGATATAGAAGATAATCGATAGATCGATATGTAACAAATCGCTAAGATAAACCTGCCAGGATAACACCATCGTACTATATGCTAGTGTGCCTCAGCTGCCCCCTCCAAATGCTTTTTTCAATTGCTCTTTCCCAACGATCCATGGTGTCTCCTCATCTCCCTAAATCAGATTTAAGATATTTCTTTTTTTACTCTACAGACCACTGTTGCTTTCAATGCTTTTGCGTCCTCGCTGTTCAGTAGATACTCCGACATCTTCGCTTCTGTTCACCCCATTAGGTGATCACCTCCTTTTAAAAAATGATTTATTTCTCCGGTCTCTCCGGTGAATTTTTCTAGGTCCGACACCACCTCCCTCAGGTCTGTCAGCAAATGGGCGGTTGCCCTATGGACCTTAATCCATTCTATCGTCGTGGCATGAGCTTGCGCTAAAGAGACTTCTGGTAGTAGCTGAATTTAAGCTGGAGGTGGGTTCCCTGCAGCTAAAAGTTGATTAACTGTAGCTTGAGATTGGTCCATACCTCCCGTGTTCAGAATATATTTTTTTACACTTAAAATTGTTTCGGTATCTAAAGTTTTCGGGTTTCGGCACCAGTTATCTTTAACTGAAGTGAAAACTAAAAATAATAGTAAAGAGAGGTGTGAGAATTGAAACGTTTAACTTAAAGTAAACTCCAAGACTGATCTTTATTGAGTCCTGTTCGGCTCTATTTGTAATTCAAATCAGCTTATATTGGAGCTACACCAGACTGTAACTGTATATGTATATAAAAATTGTGAATTTTCTGGAATAATAAACCACAAATCCTGACTTCCAGATTCCTTAATAGCCTCTTGTAGGAAGAAACCAGAAATCTTTAATCCTGGATTTAAAGCCGACAAGTTTTTAATTAAATTGAAGCCTTCCTCAAAGAGTTTTATTACTCCTCAGAATACTTCCCGACCTCAAAGCCCAGGTCATGGTCCTGTCTCATCTGCCTCGGATAAGAATTCAAATGACCTCAATTTCTTTTATTCTTCCAGAATCCTGATTTCTCACATTTAAATAAAATCGATTTTTTTAATTATGGCATTTTTTCAGTACTTTTAAACCAGAAGTGACTTTTATTCTTAAAATGATTCATTGTAAACGGAATCATTAGTACTGTTATATTTCCTCTCAAATGATAAGCATCTTAAATTTGTATAAATTAGATGCATAAAAGAATATTATTATTGAAGATGTGCAAATTTAAAAGGTTATTTTATATATGTTCAAATGTGATTAAATGTTGATTGACAAATAGTATTTAAGGACTTCAACGATCTTGCTCACATTTATACACACATTCAGAAACCTGTACTAATGTATTTTTTCCTAACTCCTAAGATTTATTAATAAACTATTACAATAGATACAAATCTATAACTAAACCTACATTTAAATATATACACTGTTACAGAGACCCTTCTATAGTCACATTCCGCAAGGAAGGGAGGCATGTGTGCTTAAGGCGGAGGTTACAATATTGGCAGGGGTGCCGACGGCCAGTAGGTACATGGCTAATCTGTCATTATTGTCATTGGTTAATCTGTAATTAAATGTCAGGCTATCCTCCCTGAGGGGATGACAATATTGTTGACTCCGAAAAGTAAAGGAAATCAATGAATAAATCGCAGACAGTTTTTCCTTAGATATCATAATTCGAGTTTCTTTATAAATGGTTTACCAGGCGCTACTTTCTAGTAATAATTAGCAGAATACGATATTTCATTTTTAACATTTGTTTTATTAATTTTAAAAGCGATTTGTTAATAGTGTTAGCATTCATTCCTACTTTTGAATAAACAAGACCTTATATACACTGTCTGAGTAATAAGTCCGTTTTTTATTATTTATTTTCAACAGCTATAAACCATTAAGTAAGATAATGAATGGGATAAATGAATACAGAGGCTATGTAACGTTTTTTGAATCTTTATTGGGGATAAAGAAATAGGTGCCTATCTAAATGTAGAAGGTGTGTATACTTCAAAATGGAGAGAGGTTTATTTACAGGGTTCCATCCTATCCTAATTAGAGTGGAGGGTCAAGCTTTCATCTCGTGGGACCACTATAGAAATAAAAGTTGACCCCCCAGGATTCGAAACGCTTCAATTCCGAGGTTGCAAAGACCTATGCCTTAACTTCCTCAGCTACAGACAGCCCAATTGTAAGTTTCAACCTTTAAATCTCCTGGGTGTTAGAGAGGGTAAAAAAATACACCCTAATCCTTTTCGCCTTCGGTCCCAAAGTCCAACCTCTTTCTCAAACAGAAGGCTAGGACCTTTTGTTTGGCTCCGATTGTTGCAAGTGACTGAGGCTATATTTCTTAAAAAATCATATTGAAGTATTTTTTTTTGTTATCACCTCTTACCTGGAGGTTAATTATTAATTAATTGTTGTTCTAATAATTCTCATGAACGCACAAAAGTGCTTAATTGAGTATATGAAAAAAATTTAATCTTGAGACAATCTGTCAAGGTTTAAAGAGAAACTTTTCCTACTATCTCCTTTGAACCGCTTAAAAGGAAATGAATTGTCAGCAATATTACACTGACAGGATTATAAAGCGAACATAAACTCAGGAATGGCGATATAATTGAAATATCCAATCAGTATATAGCACATTAAATCGCCTTCAACCACCAACAACCTTCAAGCACCATACAAATATTATGATTGTTTTTTATTTTAAATAAATATTCAATATACACTGATGACAGTTATTAAAAAAAGTGTATTCTTTAATTAAATAATAGTTTTATTTCTAATTTATTACATGAGCACGATTTATAACGTTAATAATTGTCATATATCGAAAATTGTTACAATTTTCGGGAAAATTAACTGAAATAAATATAAAAAAATAATCAAATTACTACTGTTTTGAACAACAAAAATAAATTAACAACAGTAATAGACTTTAACTAAAATTAAAAATATATATATAAAATTATTTTTGTATATACATTGCCCCGGTGGCTTACCTCTAGTCGCGTTATACACTGCTAAATGACCATGTCAAATACTGAAATAGATAATAATGATGTTGGCCTAAATAATATTTGCCATTACAGTTGTTTTGAGTCAAAATTCTAATAGTATAAAAATACAAGGTTTTCCAGGCTGAAAATGATATAAAAATTATTTAATGAACTTCAATTAAAATCAAAAATTAGTCTAGCTGAGACCTGTACCTTTAGAATTATAATTGGAGTATTCTTTGAACTAGACAATTCATCGAGTGTTGGCCTACGGCAATGGACACTGTACAGTTATGTGTGGCCTGACTTTACATCGTGTAAAAATTTTCGAAAGTATGTTCATGTATTTAATCATATGTGCTGCTGTTTTGGAATGATATATTGCTTATATTTAGTATTTCTGAGATGTGCAGTCTTGTTCTAAATTAATTTTATTTACTGCTCATCTTTTCCGCTGTTGCTTGAATGTCCGAAACTGGTTATTTAAAAGGTCTAAAGGATATAAGCTTCGTCCTACCAATATATATTTAATATCAATTTCTTCCTCTTAAAGAAAGATTTTAAACAATTTATATATTTTTAATTTATAAATCTAGTGGTCATAAACAATTGATTTCAAAACACATATCTAGTCAAAACGAAGAAAACAATGCGAGAGAAGGGAATGTCTGAACTATTAGGAATAAACTGAATTTGGCTAAATATAAAATGGTCGTGAACATTTATATTCCTAGCAATATCCTAGGACCATGATCTGATAATGAACATCTCCCAGGATCAGGCATGAAATATTACATGAAGGAGGAAGATGGATGCGAAGATATTACGATCTATAAACCAGGCTAAAGAACCATGATGACAGCCTCATGTGATTTGTTATTAATACCTAACTCTGCTATGAATATTTACAAAGAAGATTTTTTCTCGTACTGAAGGATTTAGAAAGATAAAATCTAGTTATAAGCCAAGAGAAGAAAATTAAGAGAGAAAAGTTACTGCAACAGTTACAGCGCAATAAAGTTCAGCGAAACGTGACCTACTTTATACAAGTTACGGTTTAAAAAAAAGAATGTGTTATTCAGTAGTGAATAATTTATAAAGATGTTGAGTTTTGTAATAATTTTGAAATAATAAATATTCGAATAACTGTGGGATACTTTTTTTAACATAGTCAAAAATCAAAGAATAAATAATTAAGTATTTTAGAAATATGTATCAAATACTAGTTCCATGTTGTACTTGATTAAAACAAATTAATAATCCTAACATCGAACAAAATAGACAAATATCGGCCGTTATTTATTATATTTTTTTCAAAATGTAATTAATTTATTCTAGTACACATGTTAATTTAACTATTTCGCAGTGATTGAGAGTGACTTGTACATTTGCAGGGAATAATAATGAACAAACCACCAAAAAGGGCAATTAGCGTTACCCTAAGGGATTAGGACGAAAATTAGATGGTAGGTTTGTATTCCGTTTATTCATTGTAGATTTATTTCTTGATGGGGTTATTTAAATCAAAAAAATAATAATTGAAATTAAAACTTTGACGAAACTGTAATATATAAAATAAATTTTTAATATATATAATTTGATATTGTTTACATAATATTATATATACAAATAATACAATATACACTAATAAAAAACAAAAAACGATAATAAATTTTTGTAAACTAAAATTGTAATTATTATTGATTAATAATATTTTTATTAATTAAAACCATCAAAATCATGTGTTCAAATCGAAATCTTAAAAGGGTATCCTTTCAGCGACTAGATCCGCTAGTTCATAGAAAAGATTGCTTTCACTAGTGAATAACAACTAATTTCTTGGTCCTAGAGACCGATGTGGTCTTTGATTTGCTCAATATTTTTTCGCCAGATGACTCTATCTGGTATGATCGCTCGCCATTTGTGGGTACTCAGCAGATTTCAGGCATCCAGGATGACAGCATCCTCTCATCGAATTTGTGGTTTGCGATAAGACTCGGCATAGTTTGAAAATATAACAATATGAATATTACTAAAATTTAGCAGGTTAGATTGTTTCATTTTGTGATAACGTCTCAGATGCAGCTAACAGCGCAACATCAACATTTGTTCCTCTCTAATTCTTTTCGCGTTCCAACCAACCATATCTTGCAAAAAAATAGTTTGAAATACATGGAAGAATAGATGGCACTGTAAGAGAGAGCGAGAGCCTACGTCTGTTATGAATTCATTATCTAAACTAATATATAATTTTAAAAAATTGGAAATAGGTGTTTGGTTGAAAATATTTGGAGCTAGGAATGATGAAAATCAAACATTTTGGCAAATTGGAATAAATGCTACTACGGAAACTCCCACTGCCAGACTGGATCAGAATGACTGGCTATTTGATGTTTGCAGTAAGGTTTGTTAAAAAAATGATTTGATTCTTTTCAGAATAAAGTAGATTTAAAATCAAATTCTTTGTCTAACTAAATACACAATTTAATTAGTTAAAAAAAAAATGGAAAAAAAAGTATTTGGAAGGAAACCTTTCAAAATCAAAAAGAGTTCGAAACGAAATGGTTTTCAAAACCAAATGTGTTCCGAACACTCTGTATGGAAGCTGTGGAATGAGGTTACGAAAAAAGCAAACCATAATAAGGGCACTGCTCAGAGTATATGCGAATCATCATAACTGATTTATGAGCTAAATGAATGATTATTGAAAAAAGATAGTTGACCGTATGAAGTAGATTGTAGGAGGATAGTCCGGGTGGTGGTCAATAAAGGTTCCAAAATAGTAAAAGAAAACTATTTATTGTAAACCAACGTAAATGAAAAAAACAAACATTTTAGAACAATTGAACATCCAAATAAAAACATATCAAAACAATTTTTATGTTTTAATGTTGATAAATTGTAACCTGTTGTAATATTATATATGAGATTAGATGTTCCTGTCAGTTTACCCATCTATATATTATAAAAAATCTTTCCCCTCCCAGGAAGTATAGACCTTTTCCTTTACCTGTCACCTCCCTTTCTTCACAGTCTGTCTCAGAACTCCATTCTGACAGGTTAGTATGATTATTTTTCATTTTTATCAATTTTATTAATATCGCCCTTTTTACATATTACTATACCTCATCATATGCATTACATACACTATACCTCACCTGTACCATATCTACTTCACCTATCTGTTCTATCAACATCTTCTTCGCTAACATATTTAAAACTATTTTTAATGAGTAGTCTCCTACAATTTATGCGCCTAGATCTATATTGAGAACTTCTACCACACCTGGTTATATTTATTAGTAACTTGTTTCCAGTCTACCTACATGAATATTTAATTATATTGTTATTATTAAGTTGTTTCTATATAATTTATAAACATAACAATTGTTTTGATATCTTTTATATTTCAATGTTCTGTTAATTCTAAAAGGTTTGTATCTTGTTTTTTTTTCATTTAGTCCTGACGAAGCTCACAAAGTAGGGCGAAACGTTGGTTTACAATAAATAGCTCTCTTTTACCATTTTGATACCTTTATTGACCTCCAACTGAACTATCCTCCTACAAGTAAATGAATGATATTTCTAGGAAGAAATATTTATTTATTGGTGAACTGTTGAGATGAAATCAGGGCTCTCATGTCAGAGAAAAAAGGTACTTGGTGGGTAAATTCACAGTGGAATTTGGTGGGTAAAAGCCTGAAGTAAAGCGTTTTAATATATAATCGCGCTGGCATAAATCTATAAATACTATTTCTTATTTTTTAAATGACTATATTTTGTTTGTGATCAGTACTGGTTTGCATTTTATTTATCTTGATACCAGACACCTCTGTCCAATCGTCAGTGCTACTACTTAGATACGAGAATATTTATAGTAAACAAAATAACACAAAATTTTTCAGTTGAGCTTGTCGATCTCGTATATTAACGAGTACTTTATATTATATCGTTGATAGTCTAATTAATTTATACGAAGTATATTAAGCGGTTAAAAATACTTTTTGTTATTATTTATGAAAATTGGAAAACTTCATTAAGTTTTATATGACTACATATTGTTGGATCTTGCAATTAGAAAGTGTTATTACTTTCAATAGACGTTTGTTATTTTATCTTTATACTCTACTGTAAGCATTCTTGGGGTTTAAGTATTTTTTTATTACCAACTCTATTTTTATGGGGTATCATCCAAAAATAAATAAGCGGATTATTATATATTATAACTTAGAAAATCGATATTGTAAGGCAATATCGATCAGTGGAAGCTGGAATGACATGAAATTAAACTTTCAGGGATTCTTTTGAATTACGTTTCTGGAAATATCTATTCTTCTGAGTTCTTCAGAACGAAAGGTGAGAAGATTTATCTTTTCTACAATGTTCAGAACTTTTGAAATCTGGAATTGACCGCGAGATAACTAAAACTTAACTCCTTTTTGTTTGAAGACAGAATTCCTACTTATCATGATTGTGAAACCGTTTCAGACTTTCTCTTTCATAGGTAAAACTTTTCAGGCCACTTAACTGGTGGCAGACATAAATAATATCATCGTACTTGATTTTCTACCAATTCCAAAAAAATATAACAATGCACCACTCAGTGAAAATCATTTGATACTTTATATTTTCATATAAATAGAACATAAATACCAATATAAAGTCATTTTTTAGATACTACTTAAATTCAAACGACTTATATAAGTTCCCCTTCTCAACCTTGTTGTTATCGGATGTTGTTAAAGAATACAACAGATATAAACGTTTAGGTCATTCGAGCTTAAGATCTAATTTTTATAAAAGGAGAACATACTTCGAAAAAAATATTAATGATAAATGGAGTTTGATGATGTTTTATTTAAAAGATACTTTCAATTAGATATGTTCACATTGTTCATATATTTACTGATTGATAATGGCACACATATCCCAAGTCTTTTATCACAAAATGGTAAAACCGTTAGTAACACTACACTTACTCAGATCGTTGTTATAAAATGCAGTTCATCGAAAAGATTAAATAATTTTTTCTCATAGTCCCACAATTTTGTTTAAATCTATAGCTCTCGTAAATATTCCTGAACCTTCCATCAGTGTCCACTTAGCCTCAATAAGTGCCCTCCCCTTAGTATGGTCGATCGAGCGTGATTCTGACCAAATCACCTCCTTGCACAACCGTTGGTCTAGTAACAGTACTTCCTTACAAAATACTATACCCCTGACTCTTCATCGGTTGTGGTTGTACAGATTTATTTTATTTTTTTAATATATGTATAACTACTATATTTTGCTGTTTACACCAAAGAGCTAAGTAAACATTCAATCGCATAATACCTATTTATATTCAAAAATCATTTTAAAGCTTATTTTCTAAAGTTTTGGGGAAAGTTTGTTTCCTTGATAACCAAACCAAGAGACATAACTTTTACGAGTTTGTAATGGTAATGGGCCGGCTCTTCCAGTGTTCGGGGCAATTTGGACAATTGGTTTGGGCTGTTCCTTCCAATGGCATTGAAAGACGTTTCCTCCAGCCATTTTAACCTAATTTATGTGCGCTTAAAAGTGCTTCTGCGTTCTATTGTAAATTTGAGCAATATTTATTCCTACTCTGGTTCCTTTCTGATTAATTAGTAATACGCAATATAATAGTTAGAATATTATTGCAGATAAAAGGATTTTATAATTACAAAAAAATTAAATTGTTTCAAAAAATTAAATTAATAAATAAATCATATTAAAATTAAATTGAAAAAAATAGTATTTTGACTCCACTAACATTTATTTTATTTGCTTTAATTAACCAATTCAATCACAATAAGATATGTTAGGCGTTACTAAATATAACCTAACCAAAGAGTTACTATAATTATCAAGACTAATGTGCTACTCGGTTAAAGTAATTATCTTTAAGAAATAAATAATGATTATAAGTGATAAACTTCTATATAATTATTTAGATAAAACTTGAGTTCTAAAGGCGAAAGATTTATTCGTTTTGAAGGGAGACCAGAGGTAAACCCACTGTTTCGGGATATTGCCCCTCCACCACCACCTGGGAGATGGCAAGGA